>NW_019091259.1:0-293483 GCF_002217175.1 Folsomia candida | reverse complement strand
ATTCTTCCCATCAATTAATACGAACTGAAACTAATGCAAATCTTATAAGTAGATTAGCCATATATTGGTATCTAACTTTCTCATCACTGGGAATTAGTCATCCACGGACTGAATATTAATCGATTAGAATAAATGTGTTGGTTATCATCAGCAAGGCGATAGTGGTTTATTGTAAAAATTCACTATTCATTCGTTTCATTAATTATCTACTAGTCTTGTTCACAATTCAAAGAGTAATTTTTATGAACAAGGTGCCAAGCAAAATTCCTCTAAATCACTAGATTCTAATAACCAGACAGTTACTATTCAGCGTAAAAGCGAATCTCTCACATCAAAGCCTGTTAACAATTACCAATCCGATAAATTCGAAAAGCATATGGGCTAGAGATTCAGAGCACTGTTTCGTTAAATTAGGGAAAACCGAACATTTCACCATATTTTTTGTATTTACGAAAGATTCTGCAAAATGTATCGATAAATACTTACCAAACTTCCTTTTGAATAATAAGTGTATAAATTAATACAAAAACTACATACATAATTCTTAATAAATAGTTAACTGGAAGATCATAAACGCATCCTGTTTAGGACCACATTAATCAAGGTTACGTGCTACATATGCGTTTAACCTTTAAGTAGGATAAGATACATAAGTAATGTAGGGTCCGTTAATATTTGTATTTATTAATCAATTTTAGTATAATACTTTGCCTTTCTAGCTAATTGTCGTCGGGCAATCATACTGTTATTCACTAATCTTGGAAGGCAAGTATTGACATATTTATAAGAAATTATTTATTCATTAAGTAATTGTTTCTGCACAACATTGTAAACTTCTTATTAAGTACAGCTTTGAAAACTAAGGTCAGTTTAGTTAACAACACATGTTCAGTCATCTTCGACTAAAGCGACTCTGTACAAAAGTCCGAAACTTACAAAATTGTCTGCATAGGATGTAGTTTAATCGTAATAAAACTCTGCCACCTATTCAAATCACAAACAACTAAACATTACAACTTCACTTATTTTTGGACAGATTAGAATTAGTCGATTATAGCTTTTTTTACTGCTTTATTAGTTGAAATATATGTATGGACTCTATCTCAAATTTATCTACTTCCTTCGATGCCATGATGTTGCAAGGTTTTCCCAAGAATGTGCCTACCTCTCAATATTTAAAGTGTCTCCAACAAAATTAAGTTCATTCTTAAAAACGTTAAAAACGCACTTAAGTATTAGGTGCCTAGTATTATCGACTACTAGTTAGTACTAACTTAGACATTTGATATAAATTTAAACAATCTTCCAAAAAACTGTCTAACAAATAGGCGTTCGGTAAAAACGACCCTTTATGAAGTCACCAAAATAAATGTATTCGTTTTGATAACTGTAATAAATAAATGCCTAAATAGTTCGTCTTTTTATTGGCAAGCTAAAACAACTACTGGTTTGTATCTCATAAAATATGACAACTTCGTACTTTAAAATGTAGTTCCGACATAGGTTTAGCAAGTTATCTTCCTAATTCGAAGTAATGATTAATTGTTATTCGTCCACAATTCCGTGGAGGCAAGAAAACTGTACATGCCTCAACCGTTACCTACCTCATTAATTTAGGAAACTTTTAAAAATATAGATAGACAAATTACGACCTAATAAACGATTCCGCTTGCTTCGTGATGTTTGCAACAGACTGGTTGGGGATGATACGTGACAACTCTATTAGTAGGAATCCATCTTTATCATGAACGTCACACATATGTACATATGTAAGTGAATGACATGATGTCATATGAGTGAGATACAAGACATGCCATTGACATGCCTTGTATGATTCGCAAGTTATTAAAATATTTGGTTAGCAGTTTTGTTTGTATAAGTATTGAAATTTAGTAACACATTTTAAGTCTCAAAGTTATGAATTAAAAAAAATATTTTTATTGTATGAAAAATATTTTGGTATGATCTCTTCAACTAGCTTTAAAATCGTGTATGAATATGTATATCAAATAAATCAATCCAATTACAAATACATAAAAATAGTAAACTTTTAAGAAATAAATATGTATGCATTTAACTATATTACAATATGTACATTACAATAAGGGAAAACAATAGCGCACCAGGTTTTCCTTGTCTATAAAAATTGGACGATGTTAAGTAACTAAATAAATAATACCTACACACATATATATTAACTCTTCTATTAAATTTAATCCATAATGATAATTTGGTGAAGCACATATGTATGTTTATTCCAAATCAAGCAGTCTTGGACTCCACGAATTTCATCCGTCTATAACTTCATTTTCTTCTCGAAACAATTCAATTTTAATTTTGTAAAAAATACATCATACATTGGGTGATGCAACTCTTCACTTCTATTTATCCTCAATTCCCAATCATCCAACCATATCAAAAATTCACAAATAATCTAAATTGCGTACCTTCTTTCCCAAAATTAGTAGTAACCTTTGGTATCCGGCTGTTTGGTGGACAATGTGAACATGGACTGCACTTATGATGCAAGTCAATTTTTCTAAGCACGGTCGGAGTTAGCACTTTTCGTCTCCTTCTTCTGTGGGGTGGGGTCTGTCCTCTTGATATGGGATATGAAATCAAAAAGATGACGAAGATATAATGAGAAATGTACATTTCATAAATCAAAAAATTAAGATTTTGCCGTGCAGTTCGGGCATTTTTGCAGTTCGTGTCTTACTTGCAAAAACCGCAATATCTTGACTAATTGTGGTTCGAATGTCATTAACAGAATTTTTCTAGAGTCCCAGGTAAGCTGCCCGCCGAAAAAAGAAATGGGTGCATATATTTTTTTGTAGCATGACAACAGCTTTAGCCAGAGCGGTGATCCCATCGGATTAATTAGGAATTGCACTATACTCTCTCTTTCCACCATTTGTCCCGATCTGCTCAAATGTAGGAGATATTGACCCTCAAAAATTTGCATAAAATATCGTTTCCATATATGCATGGCCCCTTAACCTCATATGCATAGCAACGAACATGTTAATCGGATCTACTGGACTAAAAAAATTTTACATTTGTACATAATATCGATTTCATAATGAAATCGATATTATGGGTTGGGTTGGGGTGTCCAAAAATTATTAGAATTGTAATGAAAATTTCATTACAATTCTAATAATTTTTAACAAGGGCCAAATTATATGTTTCTGTATATATTGGAAATTCCAATTAAAACTTGCAATTTGGTTTTCATTATGCGCATAACCCATGGTTGCTAGCCGAAGGAAAACATACAATTTTCATGAACATTTAAATTGCAACAATACGAATTACTTTATAATTTCCTTTCGCATTTAAGCGCAGCAATTATGGGCCCGCCGTCCTGCACGAGCAAAATTAAAATGTTCGGGAAGCTATTGGGACGAGGATAAAAATCCTTATAATTTTACAAATTATAACTTCAAAGATTTCATATAGTAGTCAAATTTGTTAAATTCACCGTTGTGGTCCAATTACTGTCATGCATATTCCCGTGTAGGAGGTCTGCCTTCAATCCTAACATATGGACGTCTTAAGACAATAAATTTGTATAAATTGTGTTTGGTTAGGTTGTGTAAATTGTGTTTGTGTAAATTTGTAAATTTGACCGATAGAAAGACGCGACATTTCCATGAAAGGTTTTCATCCCTTACTAGATACATCTAGCTTGGGTTAGCTTAACATATATCACACTAAATATGTAGCAGGCCGTACTCTTATTTAACAAAAATCTGTTCCCCCTCCTCAGATCTGTTCGTATTTCGGGCAATATTTACTTCCACCCTTCTCTCGTTTCATACCCCATCCAACCCAACATCCCTACTTTCCTCCCGCATTATACATACATCCAACACATTCAAAAGGTTGGTACATATATATTTACTTTCACCCTGTCAAATATACCCGAGCTGAAAATAAACCTCTCAGCAGATTTCGATCGACTGGGTACATATGCTAACCTCAGTATCCATACATCCCCCATAAAATATAAACATACATGTTTATTTATTAACAAACATATTTAATTAGAACATTTATATTTACCCACAAACGAAACAAGTTAACCACAACATGTTTAGTCCAGCGTGGAATCATGAAGCAGTCAACAAATTTCCACTTCAGGCCATCACTCAACGACTCAAAACAATTGAGGCCGAGGTATGAAATGGGGGAATACATTTCTCTAGAAAAATTATATAGGCAAATCTCCCAAGTTCAGTACAATTTAACAATTTTTTACAACATAAAGGGCCGCACTTTACTTAGCGTAATAATATATTCCGGTAGTGAATATGACTCAATTCGTAATGTATATATATGTATTAGCAAAGCAACAAATTTATTACCATACCGAAAACATTTTATAATCATTTTATTCAAATACAATATAAATTTTACCAATTGGCAATGAAGAACTACCGAATGTGTAATAAAAATCATATCTAGGTATATAACTTACAAATTTGAAGTTGAGTTATAGACTTAAAAATACAAAATGTTTCTATTGTCTGGTACAAAATTGGTAAAATAAAGCCATGCGAATTCATACGTTCAGAACTTTATATGAATTACCCTACGACTTAGTTTCAACCGTCTCAATTAATTTTTTATTACAAACGGGTGCTTATTTATAATATCTATTATCTAGAATTAATTTTATCCCAAATTTATAAACCATACATCTTTGCATATATCCGCAGGATTCAAAATTTCGCAAGACATGCCGCCAATTTCAAGAAAAGAACGAGTTAAAAATATCAAAAAAATTGGACCGCAACTTGATCTCATTAACCAACTACGTGGCCGTCCATCACCTCCACAGACTACTCCTTGCGAAGTATACGATAAATGGAGAAAAAAAATTATTAGAGGATTTTAAACAAAGGCTGGAATTCCAAAAACAAACATGTAGATGCATTCTATATTATTCTATGGCTATTCCAGCGATTTTATGTAAGTAAATATTTATCTGGATAGTATGCAGTGCATACAGCGTGTCCCATAAGTAACCGAACGTGGAAAATAAGTTTAAAAGGAGAATTACATATTAATATTTTCTCTAAATTCATCCAATCATTCATCCAACCTAAATTCATCATTCATTTATCTAAATTCAAATAATTATGCCACATAGTTGCAAAGTTGCTGATTATTAAAATTTTGCTAAGAAATTTAAATTCTCTTCCACATTAAGATACCAACGTATGAGACACCCCCTGAACACCAATCAATCATAATTCTGTATAAATTTCTCTGTTTCTATATCTCTAGTTCTACCCATCATTGCAAGTCATCCGACTTTCGGTGAATCCTTATATGACAAGGTTATCGCCACTCCGGCTCATCATATTTTACCTTTTTGGACGAAAGACGCCATCATATACGTGTTTCGAGTGATTTTGGTTTCGTCTTTTCTTCTGTTCTTGGTAATGTTTAAAATGTGGTATTTAAATAACAGGGTGACTCGAAAATGCTCACATTTTAATACATAACTATGCTCATAAATACTTTCACAATAAGATAATATCAACAATTTTTGTTTTACTTGACATGTCAAAAGTTACTAAAAAATGGCACATGGTGTCCACTGAGCTGTATTTTAAGCCACCCTATACAATTTCTGCAATAATTATGAAAATCCTTACATTACGTATACCTGTTCTTAGCTGTTATCTGACTGCATTTCAACTGCCAAGTGGTTACGAAAGTGCCGGAATAGAAGGTCTCGACTATCCGCGAGAAAATATCAAAACGGAGAATTGGGCGGGTTGTTTAAATGTGCCTGGAAATACGATGCAATTGTACCCACTACTAAAATACCGGTAACTCATTATCTTTCTAGATTATACAGTCTCAATTATCTGATAATCAGTCATTGCCAATTTGGAACGAGGTCGAACATAAAGTGATTTAACATAATGTGTAGTTATCTTTTTACGGTGCGGATATGTAAATATGAAAACTGATAGTTTGGTACTTTTTGATTTACATTTTCCTAGGTAACCAATAATTATCTGCCCAGAGCCTACATATCGAGTGAGGCTAGTAGTGCAGCCATCGCTGAAAGAAGGAGGAAATCTTGGGTACTGCAAATGATGGCATCAACGACGGTACATTACTAGTGCAAGGTGAATTGCAAAAATTGAAATGCAAAAACAAATCCAAAAATTTTGTCCGTTATTTACTATTATGTGTTCACAGCAGCACAAATTCTTCCCATAAACAGATTTTCCTTTTTAAACTTTACACGCAAGATAATCCATCAACATTAATATTTTAAATTAATTGCTTTAGACGTGCATGGTCATGCCCAATAGATTCGTGATGTTCACTACGTCTTGTTTAGTAGTTATCCCCCCCACCCACAAATTATACTCCTTAGGCTATACATAAACAATAATTTAACTTTTAAAAACTTTAGACCATAGTGACAAACCATATTCCTAAGTGTAGCAAGTAAATGATAAAAATGAGAAATTGCTATTTAATTTTATGATTAACATCGAAGCAATTTTATAAATAATATTTATGTCCATTAGGTCATGTCTATTCCCACCATCATCAGGAACATAGAATTTGACCACTTGTATACTCCATCCTTTCTGGAAATCATGGTGCTTATTTGATGCCCTCTCCATTAGTTAATAAAAGAATAAACAAACTTTCAAAATCTTCATTTCCAGGTTTTGGAACCCGCCTACTGGTTTGCAATGTTTTTAAGAGACGTAATGCCACCACCTGGCCCTATGACTGAAGAGGACGAAGTAACCCAAAAACTTATTGACGAGCGGTATGTTCAAAAATTTAAGTCTACAATACCCAGTTTAACAAAACTTACTAAATTTTAGATTAAGCAAAAGTAGAATTAGTTACCTATATGACCCAGAGGATGATCCAGTCTCACATCTTTTACTCTACACATCTACCGTTGCAGTACTTGTTCTAACGTTCCCTTTAATATCTTACTTGTACTGCACCCTCACACGGATACATTTACGGAAGCCTTCGGAAATCATTCGAGTGCAAAAGGTTTGTTCGCATACCATTATTCATCACAAATTAAAGTCAGCAATAAGTTAATTAACAGGAAGCCAATTTTCAAAAACTTACTGCTGGAAACATAACGTGACAAATTTCTTCCCTCCCGAAATAAATATTTATGTAGTCATCTCGCCCACAAACTTTTGTTACCTAACCTAACCTTTGATATCTAGGGATTGCTTAAGTCAACATTTTTTAACTACCTTAACATGAAAATATGTAAATTTGCAAAACATCCCGTTATTATTTTAGACATAAATTTAAAATATTATGTCCGGACTCACTTTCTAGTTCATCGCTGAGCGTGTGTATCCTGCCATTTGGTTCTGCAGTTTGCTCATTTGGGGATGGTACAAACCAACGAATTACGTTACTTAACCACTTGCTTGGACATTTCAATATTTTCAAATATATAATTACATGTAGCGTCTGTTTATTTATTCCAGGCAAATCAAGCTGCCACTGCTTGCATAATATTTGCACCTCTGCTGGGTACAACAAATGGAATGCAAGGGTTTAGCAAACGATTTAAGTTTGTCTTAATATGGCAAATTTTCGCACGACTATTCACAATATTTACATCCTGGAGAAAGAGTAAAGTAAAGAAATTATTAATACAAATTCTATCCATATCGCCTAAATTGAACGAATGTAAGGTCATGTCATAATGCCATGTTGAGTGACTACATAATGTGGTCATTCTACATTACCTCTACATCTCCTATAATTTCATGTTCTGCATAATTGGAAATAATTAATGGAGAAAAAATTAATCCTGTCCAACTATTCGCACAAATTTATCTTGTCGCCGAATTTCGTAATTCCATGTAATTTACCGTAACGAATCGTCATCCTTACAGTTGATCCGTGCCGTCGTCGTTAGATGGTGCTCAGGTATTAAATTAGTGGATGAAGTATTCAAGGCTGTAAGCAAATCCGTTGATAAATAATTAATTTCCAATAAAGAAATATTTCGTGATATTATGGAGAGATTTTTAATGTAATTACACTAGTAATTCAAGGATTTTGGACCAGTTGTCCATCCATGAACTCCAGTAGGACCTCACATTTTGAAATAAGTATGCATGAGTAATTCCTGTATTGAAAAAAAGTATATGCTGTCAAGTTTAAATGGTTAAATCTGGGAATTGAAAATATTTATTTCTAATAAGGAATAACTACTATTATTTTGTAAAACCTAATTACATAATTAATCTGTTGTAAGATTGGTCGTGTCCGGGATTTGCAATACGTATCCATCTTCTACACGGATCACTAAAGGTTTAAAGATTCGCTGGAACATCTACATACACCATGTACCGGATCGTTCTGGGCCAGTATGCCTAAACAAAGTTTGAATGTTATTATCTCTGTAGATAATTAAATTTGAAATCTGAAATTTTTATGGGTTATACCCTAGTATCTAGTGTGTCCACCACCGCTGTCTAACATTTCCGCAATCCGATTCTTAGAAGACTGTGATAGTTTTTCCAAAAGTTCAACCGGAAGTGAAAACCACTTTTGGCGGAAAGGAGCCTCCAGTGTCTCCAGATTCGTAGGTTGTGGATCTTCATATGCCGAATCCTTGAGAATAGACTACAAATTTTCAATTGGATTGAAATCCGGATTATTTCCAGGCCACACCCCCTTTCCCCATGTGGTACAAGGTAGACTATCCAAAAGCTGTTTTGTTGCCTTTGAAATGTGGCTGGGGGTTCCATCTTTTTGAAAAGTATTTTTTTCTTAATTGGAAACAATTGAGAAGAGTCCATAGCATCAGAATATATAGCCAAATTGACACTCTGTAGTCCTGCCCTGTAATGGTTTGCCCCTTTGGTACTATAGGCAGGTTGCTTACCCCTCTTGCACAAAATCCTCTAGCAACCATCAGTTTCGGGCTGTGCTTCGGTCTTAAAAGGCGCGGAACGTCATTTTTTCTTCTGTCCTATTCAGGGGGGTCCTTCCGAATAATTCTATCCATGGTTCATCCCAAAAAAAAATTCCGGCTCGTTTTTCTTGAACACATCTTCAGAGGTCCAAGAAATCCTGTTCTCGCACCATTTTGCAGAATTTTTTCTATCTCCTATATTTTTTTCACTCAGTAAAGGTTTTTTTGGTCTTCTATATGCCTGTCGTCCCCATTTTGTTATGTTCAGAACATTTAGGAAAGTTGTCTTGCTGATTTTCTTCACTTTATTCCGATAATTTAGACGCTTTATATACTTACGCCAAGAACTATTAGATTTCCGTTACATATGGAACTTAATTGATCTTTTTGTTGAAGGAGGCAACTTTTCCGACTTTTCTGGCTTCATTTTGCCCATGAATTTTTCTTTGTTCTTCCAGACACGAACGGTTTCTCGAGAACATCCTATTTCTGACGCTATTTCTATATCAGTCATCCCTGAGGCCCTGAACGCTTTTATATGAGCACGAATTATCTCACGACTTTCCTTAACCTTTGTCTTCATTGTGCAAAGAATTTGAAGACTGCAAGTCATTTGTAAAAAAAGATATAGACGATTTTCTCATTGTCCGTGAGGAAAAACCATGTGGCCCAGATCGATCCGGTACATGGTGTATGTAAGCAAATTAATTTTGACACGTATCTAACTAGAATTATTTAGTGCGACGAATTTATAAATAAATTTGTGTGGCAAAGTACATACGTATTTGTGAAGAGTTTTTTTGACTCTTTATTTTATCCAGGTCCAAAATGTTTAATTTTGTGATATAAATAATTTTCTTGTTTGGTTTAGTGGAGAGATAAAATAAATAGTAAAGTTTGATATTGGATGCATAACCCAAACTGCCTGACAGGACGGCAGGTTGCTAAGGAGTGAGAAAAGCGTATTCTCCGTCCCCTTGTTTCTAATTGTGGCTGGCCTTGAATGCTAAAGAAGGGTGGAAGGAACCCACAAGACGGGTGGAAGTGCGATTGGAAACGGAGGCAAATTTGTGAGCCCTGAAGCTAGACAGATAGAGTCTTACAGGTCTTCTATATGCGATACGTGCTCGATTACTCCAATTAGAAAATGAGATGCCCTCAGGTACCACCGCGGTTAATGAAGTTACCTCACTGGAACGTGTATAAGGAGATGGAGATGATAGGGGTGAACATCCGTTCCATGTAGCAATCTATTTTACAGATGTTGTTTTATGGTGAACATTTATAAATGGGGTCGTTTTTAGAGTAAATGGATACAAGAACTGGTCTAAATATAAATACCGACCATATGTAATTTCTTTTGTAAGGATGGTCGCACATGCACCTGTTCGCAACACGTATTTACCAATCCATACAATGGTCTGTATTGTACACTCTAAGTAAAATTAGTACTCCACGGTATAGATATATCACTCTACCGCGTGGTAATGATATGGTAGTAGAGCAGTACTACATGGGTAAAAATCCAATACCGCTTGTGGTCCATGCAAAAATATTAGTTTCTTCTTCATAAAATGTCTTTCATAAAATTCTCAGTGTGCCCTCAATTGTTGACCGATCTCAAAAACTTGAACTGTTTTAGAAACTTTGGACAATTTGTGAAATTCTGGGTGCCCAGATATTCAAAATATGATTGCACTCCCGGGAAATTAAGTTGAAGGCGGAAGATTTAAAAAAACTACTAAAAAAGCTTTTACTTGGACCATAGGATCAAATTTGTTACTACAAAGTATTATTTTAATACTGGATTTATACCAATGTTCAATACCACCGCGGTAGAGTCATATATGTATTCCACTCAGTATTTATTTAATACCTTTCTAAGAGTGTAAAATTTGACGCTTTTCTTTATGCACTTATTTTCAAAAAGATGGTGCAATTTTAAAATTCCGATCATAGTAGTCTACTGCGTTCAGGAATAAAAAGTACAGAATGCGTATGCAATTAAAGTAAAAACTCGTTTCACAAACATATATTACCTTGTGACATGGAATTTTGCGATATTTTGGGACTAAAGTAATTGATGGTTTTCAGCTGATGGTTATTACGCTGAAATTGTAAAGTGAATTGTTTCTATTTTCACTAGGAATCAATTTTATTGAACCCAAAGAAATAATATTTTCTTCCAAAAAAATAATAATAATTTTGCCAATCATGAAATCTACACAAATTGGAAAATTTTATCGAAATCTTTAAAAATAAAACTGATTCAACTTGCATAAATTAACGGAATTTTTTCTTTTTACCTTTGTTTCATTTGGTAGCGGCGTGTGTTCTTGCTACATACATACCCAGTTTCCCATTTGGTTTGAATGTTAAACATGTAAACGTTCATTCACATCTAAAACTTTTCTTTGCACATTGAAAATTTTACTGGTTGCTTAGCTTGCCTCGTAAAATATTCAAATTTTATGTACTTGAGTCTGATTCTACTGGAATCATTCTATTCTCGGATAGAAGGAACTAATTCGTTTGGCACGTCTCTCTTACTTCTTGTCTCATAAATTTTAAAGCGTTGACAATGTTTGTGTCGGTTGTTCGGTGTCGGGAAACACTCCTCTAGTTTTAACTCTTTATTGACGAGTGCTTGTATAGAATTAAGAATAAGTTGGACTGATGAAGTAAATACCAACGCAAGTGTTATTACTGAATCGGAAGGGGAAATGTGTCAAATCAAATTAAATTTACTACTGTTGGAATTTAGGATTTAAGGAATGCACTTATACTGTACATATATATGTACGAATTTGACTGAATATGTTGAGATTGTGGAAGAATTTTGTAATTGACGAATAAGAGGATCGATCCGCTTTTTACGATATAAAGACCGCCAACAATACAAACATAGGTTTTTAAATGCAAGAGGTCTTTTAATTATCTTGGTTCCAAACTAACAGTGCGAATGAAATGCATATAATCGAATTACGCAATATGTTGGCAAATCTTGCCACGAGGAAGAATTTTTTGATACTTTTGTAAGTTAAGTGAGGATTTGGGTGCATTCAATCGATTAAAGTTGAATTCGGGGATCAAAAGGGTAACAAACCTAGGAGTAAAGTAACCGTGCAACAAAATCTAAAGTGGCATAGCCAACATTGTGATTGAAGTGACTTACTTATTTCGCAGGGTTTATGGGTTCACAGGACACGGTAATTTTTGATAGATTGGCCACCTATTTTATAGAGATGCGAAACAATATGTATGCAAATGAAATGATTTTTTTATGTATTCTGTACTCTTATTCTGTACTAGCGAATAAGCCCGTCTTACGACGGTCGTAAGTCTTTTATGACAATATGTGTTTAGCAAACATCAACATTTGAATTAATCAATGAATCATTAAACATAAAGCAAAGGTATAAAACACAAAAAGTTCAAAGTTTTAAATCAAAATGAGAACTAACTTTATTAGTACATAAACCCAATGTAATTTGACATATTAGTTACATGTAAATTTAAGATTTACAACAGTATATTTAAAATACTAAAAAACCAAATTCAATTAAGAACTTCTTTAAAAACAACATTTTTTGTAAATACTTTTTCACTGCCTATAATTAACCTTCCTTGCTTTTTATTAGTAATCACTTCTACATTCACGTCACTCGATCGTCGAACTCTTGAGAAAGCAACATACAACTGGCCGTGACTAAAGACAGGTTCAGGAAGATAAATGCCCGCCAATTCCAAGGTCTGACCCTGGGACTTGTTGATTGTCATTGCGAAAGCAAGATTTATTGGGAATTGGCGACGGCAAAGAACGAATGGTAATTCTGGGTTTACCGGCGCAAGCTGAATTCTTGGAATGAAAACTATTTGCCCAGCAGCCGAGCCGGTAAGAGCCTGGGCTGTTATCAAATTAGTCTGCAGCTTGGTGACAATGAGGCGAGTTCCATTACAGAGTCCACGTTTCGTATTCAGGTTCCGTAGAAGCATAACTATAGCTCCGACCTTGAGACACAGGACATGAGGAGGCATACCGGAAGGGTGGAGTTCGTTGAGAAACTCAGTTGGGTAGAAGACAGTATCGTCACCAGATTCGTCCTCAATTGAATCCACACTCAGGTAGGATACCTCCTCTCCATGAATCATGTCCAATACCTGCCGATTTATCTTGTGGGCGTCTTCATTTCTAGGGCAAAGGATAGCTCGGTTAGATAGAGACATGACTTCATCAAAGCTTTTCAGCATCTTCCCAAAAATTTCTTCAGCAATGGAGGTTTTTACTATCATACATTCGGGTATTTCGACCATGTCGTCGGGTAGAGAGTCAGAGTTTAGGAGTTTCCCATTCTCCCGCTGCATAAGCTATCGACTGTAATCAGGGTCAACTGACCGAACATTTTCGGTCAATATCAGCTTTTCGAATTTATCCCAATGCGTGCAGAACTTAAGGGAGCTCTCAACAATCGCTGACCTAGAACCATGCACTACAACGGGTAGTGTTTGTCTAAAGTCACCTCCTAACAAAACCACTTTTCCTCCAAAGGGGATCGCACTTTGCATGATTTCTTTAAGCAATCTGTCTACTGCGGATAAGGCGTGCGTCGGTGCCATCGTGGACTCGTCCCAAATAAACAGACCTGCTTCCTTGATTAATTTGGCTTCAGGAGGGTTCAGCCGCATGGAAGAAACAGAGTTTTCGACCAATGGAACAGGTAATTTATACTGTGAATGGTATGTTCGGCCTCCAGGCAGTAAGTTCGCAGCGATTCCAGTCGAGGCAATAGAAAGGACAACCTTATTATCTCCTCTCAATGTGCTGATCAGTGCTTTATAAAGAAACGTTTTTCCACTTCCGGCAGGCCCATCAATGAAGAAGCATTTTGCTTGGACTGATGGAGCTTCAATCGCCTCGAATACTTTGGTGAAGGCGGCCATTTGTCCATATTTTTCTCTGTAGGGTTGTAGTTTTTCTGTACAAATTACTGAACTGTATCGTTACTGTACAAGGACAGAAATTTATACAGTAATATTTTTCTCTTTAGGGTTAGAGTACAGTAAATAGTCTAGTTAAATTTTTTGCTCCTCCACCAGTGGGATTTATCTGTACCAATCACTGGACTAATACAGTGTCTGGATTAGTACAGTAAATAGTCTAGTTAAATTTCTTGCTCCTCCACTGGTGGGATTTATCTGTACCAATCACTGGACTAATATAGTGTCTGGATTAGTACAGTAAATAGTCTAGTTAAATTTCTTGCTCCTCCACCAGTGGGATTTATCTGTACCAATCACTGGACTAATACAGTGTCTGGATTAGTACAGTAAATAGTCTAGTTAAATTTCTTGCTCCTCCACCAGTGGGATTTATCTGTACCAATCACTGGACTAATACAGTATCTGGATTAGTACAGTAAATAGTCTAGTTAAATTTCTTGCTCCTCCACCAGTGGGATTTATCTGTACCAATCACTGGACTAATACAGTGTCTGGATTAGTACAGTAAATAGTCTAGTTAAATTTCTAGTTCCTCCACCAGTGGGATTTTATCTGCACCAATCACTGGACTAAGTTAGAACAGTACTTGGTACAGTAGTTAGTAGTACTAACGACTGTACCAATTACTGTACCAATTACTGTACTAATAAATGTACCAATTACTGGACCAATTACTGTACAAAGTACTGGACCAACTACTGTACCAATTACTGTACCAACTACTAGACCAACTACCGTACCAATTACTATACCAAAGGACATTCTGAATTATAATATAGATTACACCCATTCGTCGCCCAACACCCCCAACACCTGTGTCCACCACACCCACTTTGTCTGCCTCACCACCTCCTGGTCAGTGGCGACATTTTTATTTTGATAACTGACTTATCAACTTTCTCCACCCTAGTCCCCTTTTCGTCTCGATTTTTATGCTTATCATCACTTTCACTGCTTTCACTTCCATTGCAGACGGAACTGAAAGCGCGCAGACATTCCCGATTATAATATAGATTCTTATTCAATAGCTAGAAGAATTCAAATTTTTGCATTTTTGTTGCGATCCACTTGTCCCTATCAATAGCCCCGCGCTTCCAGTAAAGTAGGTGGAGATACGCTCCGCCACCACCAATCATGCCAAACTTCCGTTTCGCACAAACTCCACCCACTTCCGTAACAAACAGACATTCTGAATTATAATATAGATTCTTAAGTCTGTAATACAGACTTAACAAATATATTTCAAGGGTTTAGCTGATTTTGCCAAGAGTCACGTAACCAAACCTACCCTAACTTTTTTGTACAATTTGACGTCGAAGATTTACGAGACAAAATGGTTTGGGGTAGTTTGCCAGGAATCGTGTAATTTATGTAAGTTCGCTCGGAGTTAAGTAGAATATCTGTAATGTGGTTGGCATGGTTTAGGATTAAGACAGGCGTAACCTTTTTTTATAAAAGTTACCTAACCACAGACAATATTCATTGTTTTTTAGAATTTAAGAAGTTGACTGAGGAAGTTTTTTCTAATGATCCTACTTACATACAGTACAACTTACGACGTCCATCGATCAAGTAATTTTTAGATCAATGATTTTGGAGACGGATGATAATTGAATTTAGCCGGAATTAAACCTTCATGTAAATATAAATAAAAGTTTTGTGTTAATTATTTTGTAATAAATTAAACAATTTTCTGAACAAGTTAGTATCACATTGTTGGAAAGAAATTGTAGTTTGTTTAAAAATCCGTAAAAGATTTGAGAAAAATTTATGACGTGTTAAACAAGCATAAAAGTGTCTATTGTTAAAATATTCTGCGGCATCTTTATTTTATCCCATTGTGACAATAAAGGTGTAGAACTTTCCACTCTACATGAATTTATTGGATGGTATTGGTCTGAATGTTATTGTTTTGTCTATTCGTGGAAGCATGACATTGGGAGAAAATGTGAGTCAGGAAATTTAACGATTGAGATGAAGCTGCCAAGTTTTAAGTATGTCCCCTTAAAAAACATTTCACAATGCTGCGTAACCTGAGCAAATTACTGAAAATTTTTACATATGCAGCTTTTGCATGCGTTTAACGGATTTTGTGAAGCTTTGCAATGTTTATTAGACCATACTAATATGTGGATTTGTTAGTTAATTAATTACTGAGCTGTTACTACACTCTCAATAAATTTATTAAAACTTTATCTCCTGTGGAGGTACTATGCGGCTCTACCGCGTGGTAACGTTATAGTAGCAATTTATCAACTTGTAGTAACAACTTACCTCCGGTTTTTGTTACCCTGCGGAGACAAAGGGGCCTGGGCAGGATTTAGTCTCTGTATATATACTACCCGTAGGAGGTAAATTATTACCTAGGCGGTAGAGCCGCATAGTACCTCCGCTGTAGACAAAATTTTAATAAATTTATTGAGAGTGTACATTTTGTATAGACAACTTTAAACTTTTGAGAGAAAACGGGAAGACCATTATTAAACCGATGTTGACGAAGAATTAGAAAAGTCATAAAAAGTAGAGTGAAGGAAATCCAGTAAGATTTTGTGAAACTTGCATAGTTGACTATTGCATGAATTCGCTTTTAATGTCGACATGGAATCCATGTCATGGATTGTTGTATTTGTCTCAAGCCTTCACAAGAGTTGGAGCGATTAAGCTCATAGTCTATCAAAGTATTTTTTGCCCAGTTTCTTTCATGCGCTAATTAGTATGAACCCGTATGTGCGGTATACACGAAGATTAAGAGGAATTAGGAGAACCGCATTTTTTGTGAGATTCCAAGCATTCGGAAAGTGGGTAATCCCGATGAAATTTATGACACTGTTGTTTGAAAAGAGTTCGTTCGACTTGGATTTACTTTTTGTTAAAAATTTCGGGTTCACTTGGTAGTTAGTGTTTGAGTGGGTGACAAGGAAGGAAATCGTTTTGGGAATTTTGGATAAAATTTGCATTTTATAGAGAAAAGGTAAAAAGCATTGTTGCTAAATAGTAAGAATTTTGGCGCGATTATAAATTTTAAGGTGTGAGGTATTTAGGATGAATAGGGTGGTCAAAAAAAGGTACACTGCAATTAATTTGGTAAGAATTATTACCTTAAATTCGTGATGTATATGACTCTACTTACAACGACGGTAATAACGCGAACTAAATTTGGTAAAGATTAGGTAATAATTTCTACTAGGTCGGTGATATTATTTTACCAATTGGAGCTCAAACTTGTGAAATCTTTTCTAAAAATTCGTAACGAATATTCAAAAATTATTTTCAGTGTATGTAAGTTTACAAGTTTACACAGAAGATTGAACAAAAATTTATATATGTTTTTAAGAATTAGGAGAATAAATTTATTGAAGTAGTTTAATTTTTGTTATTTCCTACGAGAAAAAATTAGATTTCCAAAACGTATTTTTTTAATTGACGGGAAAGGGAATAATATTAAAATTAAACGATTATAATTTTTTCAGATGTCGCATAACCGCCGTATTCCCAGGGCCGAGGTGGAAGAAGCCTTCAAAAAGTTGGCGACTTACAATGGGAAAGATGAGACGTGCCAGGTGTGCGATTTGGGTCCTTTGCTGACCGCGCTTGTATACATCTGCACCCCAGAACAGTTCACGGGATATGTGAATCTATGGATCACAAATTACAATGGGATAATCCCAATGGATGTTATCGCAAAATTAGTGGCCTCGATTGATGACAATGTTGAACTGATGAGGATCCACGTCACAGCGGGGGACAGAGATAAAAACGGATTTATTGATGAGGCGGAATTTAAAAATATTGTACCCGTGTTGTTAGCACATAATCCAGATTTTCCGAGAGTTGATTATGAAGATTTTGTAAAGCAAGCGGACACGAATAAAGATGGGAAGGTTAGTATTGACGAGGCCGTTGAATGGTTTGCGGGCAGGGGGAAGAAGTAAGGAGGGTTTAATGTAATTAAGGAGAAAAATAAATATATGTGGGGTTATTATGAGATAAAATTAACATATATGTGTCAACATTTGTTGGAATATGTATCCCAAGTAAATAAAACAAGGTTGTTCGATTATGATTGTTTTGATTATTTTCTTACTTTACAAACATTGTAGACAAGGGTTTTATAAATGTTAAGGATTGTGTGTTAGGTGAAATTCTGGGTTTGTATTGTGCAATGAATTTTTTTTAAACTATGTATCCCCAATCAAGATTTCATTGATATCGCACAAAATTCAATACTATCAAATTCTTTGCCAAACTAATACTGGAAATTAAGCTTAATACCTGTGGAGGACACGGCTAGGACTGCCGTTAGACTGACAATTAGTACACCAACAATTTTTAACATTGTCGAGAAGACGGGTGAACTTTTGAGTTGGGTTAGGTTACCGTTACCTTCCCGATACCATTACTCTACTGAATGCCATATTTGGGCTTCCATAATTTAATCTCATGTTTAGCCAACAAATAAGATAGTTCTGAGATTGAAATGAGAGATATTTTAATCCCAAAATCCATTATCAGTTATTGTCCTTTTTAAGTTGCGTGGTCCGCGGGAATAATGTATGCAAAAGCTAGACCGTCACAGATTTTTTTATTTCCGTTTTTTGTCACGAAATAATTTGCAATTGTTGCTATACGATGGGAAATATAATACCCAATTCATAACTACGTAGCTACATATTTATGTAAGTCTATTCTTCAGTTTAAGTATTGTAACGCCCCTTATTCTAATTTGGGATTACGTGCCACACTCAGCATGTTTGGTTTATTTATTTATCATTTATTATTTATGGTGACTTGATTTAAACCTTGTGAAAAAGTCGGCATGAAAAATCCTGTTAGAGGGCCTCTATCTTATCCAGGGTTGCGAAACAATTTAGTTATCAATTCCGTTAAATACAACATTTTAAAAATGGCTTTATTTCAATGCCGGACGTGGGGCGAGCTGTGAGGAAATATTGAAGGACAAGAGTGGACAAGGCTTGATTAATTTTAAAGGGGAGATAAGGTTTCAAAATTTGTGTTTCTTTTGTCTAAACCTTGTCCCAAGATCCTAACAATTTCACAGACCACTGTTTCTAGTCCCCTTTATACATAAGTATCGACGACCTCCATGAGCTATCGCCGGTGAAAAACATTTGATTGTAATTTCCTGGATTTTCTTTCCAAATCCTATTAGGGGTGTTAAAAGTAGTCGATTTTGTAGGTTTTAAAAAATCTCAGATCCCCCCGTGGGGTCACAGCATGTCAAATTCGAAGAAAACCTGTATACCTTCCTCCTTTCATTGTGAGGAAACTAAATGAGCTACATAGCTCAAACTTGACACATAACCTTAAGGGGTCAGTCTTGAATCATTCTGGTCTTCAAGTAGATATCTGCATTCTGTGACCTAAAAATGACCTTTTGTTTCGTAATAGTAAAAATATGTATCAGTTTAGTGACAATCCATAAAAATAAAAACATATAATATTATTAACTGCTTAAAATTAAATATTATTTGGTCCCTAGAAAACTGTGGATTGTCACTATACTTACACATATTTTTACTATTACGAAACAAAAGGTCATTTTTAGGTCACAGAATGCAGATATCGAGTTGAAAATCAGAATGACTCAAGACTGACCCCTTAAGGTTATTTGTGTCAAGTTTGAGCTATGTAGCTCATTTAGTTTCCTCACAATGAAAGGAGGAAGGTATACAGGTTTTCTTCGAATTTGACCTGGTGTGACCCCACGGGGGGATCTGAGATTTTTTAAAACCTACAAAATCGACTACTTTTAACACCCCTAATAGGATTTGGAAAGAAAATCCAGGAAATTACAATCAAATGTTTCTCACCGGCGATAGCTCATGGAGGTCGTCTATCATAATAACTGCATGCTTAGAGTGGTGATACACATTCTTGAAGAGGAAATTTTAACGAAGTTTGTTAAATGTCGTTATATATTGACGTTTACGTGCGTCAATACCTCAATGGTAGAAGTCCGTTTTATTTGCACTATATATGCAAACCATAAAGTCAAGATCATTTATTTATTAACCTCTCCTAGAAATTGTGAGCACCCACCTCGGCAATGGATGTCCCATCTATACATGAGCGGAGCCTTGTTGTGCTGACATTGACAGACCCCTCCCAAAAAATATGTGGCATCGAGTTGACATTTTGATGTGTAATTATAAAGGGCAAAATAGAACAATTTGGATTGCAATGGGATGTGCAACTTGTTCGTATTAAAAGCCAAATAGGCTGAAAATCAGCTTTATGGAGTATTTTACCGAGCAAAAATTGACACAATTGTGGTCAGACTAGAGTTATTAAATTAAATAGATTTATTGGTTGATATCACTTCTTAACGAATAGAGGTAAGGAATACGTTATAAATGGTTACTGTTGTAGCATACATTAGGGATTCATAAATATGATATTGATAAATTGTGGATTACAAATTACACATAATTTACAAACCTAGTTAGGATTACGGACTAGGGATTACAATAAAATATAAATTTTTCGAGGATTGCTGGATTACGGATTATTTTCAATATAACCTGCCCATGCCTGTCAATATTACGAATTATTTACACATAGACCGAATCCTGTTACAACTTTTACCCGTCTTACAACTTGACCTACTTAAAAATCATGAATTTACAAGGCCATTTATGCATTTATTACAAGTTTATGTTTGCAAATGCATTTGCACACCAATTGGGAATTTTAACATTCCAGAGACCCGTTCGTGCGTTACGAATTTAATGTTCGTTCCGTTGGACCTTGTTTGGAATATGAAAATGATTTCAAGTACCAGCACATCGGTAAATCTAATGAATTTCTTTATTTTTTTTACACATTTCTGCACATGTTTCTCATTTAAGGGATTTAGCATTTTTGCCCCTAAGCTACAGCCAATACACGACCCGTCTCGGCGTAAAAGTCGTCAACTGCTTGTTCTTTTTCCAAAGAGTGGGTCCATCCTTGAAGAAATATTTATCAAAGATTTCTCCAGCTCGGCCGAAATCTGTCACTTGCACGAGTCTAAAAAATAAGTCGTATTGTTAAAAATGGTAGACTACATCATGCAGCACAAAAAATTAATGGGTTTTAAAAGAACATCCATGTTGCACGTTTTTTCTATATGTTTGTGCCTTTTACAACGCTGGCTTTGTATTCAACATATACCGCGTAAAACGCAGTAAAAACACAAAAATACAATTGGTCAAACTTGCATAACTGATTTTGTGTGGGTTAATTTAGTGGGAAAAACATACATTTACAACGAGGTGATCCATGATTGAGTTCTTTGTCCAAGCCCCGGATTTAAACTCTCCCACCGAACTGACCTCCGTGACTGTGCAACTGTCCAGAAACTTTCCGTCCTCGTCAGCAAAGCGCAAGAGGTCGAACAGGATCCCGGAATAGCAGGGACTCTTGCGGCAGGATGACTTGGCCACTGCCTTGTTGGATAAAAGGTAAGACGCGTTCGAAATTACCCAGGGATGATCCTAGTACGTGCAGACATATTTACATACATAAATCGTGTACCGGTTAGTTTAATGTCATGTTATATACAATGTAGAATATTATCAGGGAAAAAGTTCGTAAATTTCAATCAGCTACCGAAATTGTACCTCTGAAATTTCGATAACGAATTGAAATTGACGAGTTTTTTTTCTATCGAAAAATCTCCCATTATGGTGTGGTGACCCTCTAATCGACGCTGGTCATATCTTGTAATATTCGCTAAATTATTTAAATGGGAATTCAAATATATGCAGGAATGTATGTAATCCAAAATTAAATGGAGTTGGGCATTTAATTGTGACTTGATTAAAACTTGGTGAAAAGTTGACATAAAAACCTTGATGAGAGGCTACTCTCTTAGCCAGGGTTGTGAAACAATGTAATTTTAAGTTCCATTAAATACAATTTGTAAGAAAGATATCTAATTCACTGAACGTGGGGCGAGCTGGGAAAATGCAGGAGTGGATGAGGCTTGATTAGCATTTAAGGGAACGAAAGTTTGGAAATTTCTGTTTCAGTGGTTGAAACCGCGTCCCTAAATCCTCGCACTTTCACTGCCGCTGCTTTTAGTCCTCTGTGTAATGGAGTATCTTAATAACTGCAAGTTTTGCATGGTAATATAATTTTTTCGAGATGCTTTTTTAAAGAGATTTGTTAAGAGTTATTATGTATTGATAGGGTGGATTAATATTGAGATGTGCGTACGTATGTACCTCAATGGTAGAAATCCGTTTTATTTGGACTACATCTGCAAGCCAAAGTCAAGATCATTTATTTATTAACCTCTCCAACAACTCTTGAGCACCCACCTCGACAATAGAGGTCCCATCCATACATGATCGGAGCCTTGTTGGGTGGACATTGGCAGACCTTTCCCAAACAATTTGTGACATTGAGTTGACATGTTGATGTGGAATTACAAGTTCCCAAATAGTCGGGTTGGGGTCCTCCAAACGAGTACATTAAATAATTCAAGATATGTAATTTACAGCATAAGATGCGGGTAGGTTTTTTTCTAATCAATTTATAAGTTTTTTAATTCTTTGTATTTTGTGCAATGCCATTCATAGCATTCAGATTTTGTTGGAGTGTATGTAATCATTACCTTACAATAACTATACAATGAGTAAATACACATAATGTTAAGAATACAAATGATTTCAACAACACAAAAAGGTTGTTAGTGCTTGCTTGTACAAGTTATACAATACTATAAAATTCTTTGCCAAACTTATACTGGAAATTAAACTAAATACCTGTGGAGGACACGGCTAGGACTGACTTTACGCTGACAATTAATACACAAAGAATTTTTAACATTGTCGTGAAGACGGGTGCACTTTTGAGGCCTTTCTCGATACCAGCTTATGGCAAGATTTAGTCTACGATTTATAAGAATTTGATCTATTAGAATCACACAGATGACAAGTTCCGGCCGAGCAGGAGAGATCTTTGATAAATATTTCGTCAAGGATGGGCCCACTCTTTGGAAGAAGGAGAAACAGTTGACGACTTTTATGCCGAGACGGGTCGTTTATTGGGTGTAGCTTTACCCGGGTGTAGAAATTCTTGTCCTTGCAGGAAATTTTCCTATATAAATGTGTATATGCAGAAATGGGAGCAGTAATGAATAAAATTAGGTGGATTTGATGATGTGCGGGCTTTTGAAATCGTTTTTGTATGTAGTACGAATAAAACCCATCCTCCCACTATTTATCTGACAATCTGCGCCATAATTATTCAAAAAATATTTATTCATTTTAAGCTTCGAAAAAAATATTCATTCCTTATTCATCATTATTCACTTTATTCAAAATTTACCATATTAGCCGAAATGCCTTCATTTAGTAATTTAGTCTCACAATGACCAATTTCTCAGACCCACGGGAGTAAAAAAAGATTAGTTGACATCTAAATATTTTGATCAAGTATGTTAAAAATAATTACTGCAGCCCGTGCGTTCGATTTATGCCGCGAAAGTGCAAACGCGTTTGCCGGGAAAAGTTTATCAGGAAACCGAGAAACTGACAAGTTAACCCTAGGCAAGCGACCTAGGGAAGGATCCGCAGACCTAGGATAAACTTTTTACAATCTGTCCCTAAAAAAAAAAAAGAAAAGGTCCGACAAAAAAAATGGGACCGGAACGGAAATTCTGCAGAAAATTTTATTTTGGGTACCGGGAAAATACATGACCTAGGCCTGAGTAAAAATTTCCGTTTGCCGGGAAATTTTCACAAATCGCACCCACGCTGCAGCCAATTCT
Organism: Folsomia candida; assembly: GCF_002217175.1. Classification (NCBI taxonomy): domain Eukaryota; kingdom Metazoa; phylum Arthropoda; class Collembola; order Entomobryomorpha; family Isotomidae; genus Folsomia; species Folsomia candida. Next base: position 269,751 of record NW_019091259.1, on the reverse strand, counting down.
TAATACTGGTTTTGAAAAAATTCAAATACGCCTAATATTTGCTGGGTGGGGTTGGGTTAGGTTAGTTACCTGTGATGGTAAGGATGGCTAGCGCAAGACCACGGGAGCGAAGAGGACGAGTGGGAGATAATTGGATAGTTTTGCGGTGGAGAACTCAGTAACCATTCGTACGAACAAAAAGGTTGCGCTCCTCCTGTCTGCATATGGCAATTCATTCCCCACAAATATCGTTGACTGTTGACTGTTGAAAGTGATTTTTCACGAAAACTCCATCACTTTATTTAAAACTTCGAATATCGCAAAGAATTTGATATATGTTTTTAATTTGTACAGGACGCAATCCTTACTCGATGCGCACCCCTATAGCATGTTATTGGAATAAATTTATAATTAATTATTGATCCCTTAAAATACAAAACACGAACACCCTTCAATGTTCAGTACCAAATTGTAGAAAGCTTTTAGCACGTAAGTCAATCCATATCAAATATTTATAGGTATAAGAATCGATATCCAACTGAAATACCTTGTGCATATGTAGAAGTAACTTTTGCTCAGTTTGAACTGTTCTTAGAAATTCTATTGTACCAAATTCAAAAATTTATTTCTTCTTGTATATTTCGAATAGGAATCGTGTTTTCATGATTTATGTGGAAAATTAGAATGAAGCACATCCGCTTCCAGATACTTTGTAGATTTTTGCTTTTTATGATTTCGGTCTTTGTACCTGAAAGTTCCACCTTGAACTTAACCAAAACCCTATTTCAATACCTAGACCCAAATTGTCATGTAATCCTTGCCCAGCACAACAACTTCCAACATTCACAGCATCCTCTATCTTTCCCGTTTTCATTCAAAAACGGGATGTATATATTTCACCTACCTCAGATTAACATATCCTCCTGGATTCGTTATGGAGGCCCTGCTCTAAACACTTCCAGTGTTCCCCCTGGGATCTTCTCAGCTATAGAGAAAACAAAGATTCCTTGCTCCATAAGCGTCATTGTTACGCAACGTTCGGATTTTAAGCACAAAATTGAAGATTTGTCAGTTGAAGCATTTAACAATATAGGTTTTCACCAATCAAAAGCCTTATACAGAATTTTGTACGCAAAACCCATCCACAATGGGTACTTTATCTCCAAGTTGAATCCCCGATCAGCACTCGTAATCCAGGTTCAGGTGGACTTCGATCGGGTCTTTAATGTTGGCGAATGGCGGAAGTCGGCATTTCGACCGTTTTTGAATATAATCCTAAAAAATCATCTTCAAGAAGTTTGGGTGACTTAGATTTCCCAAGGCCGCAATACCGATATTGAAACAGACAGGTCCTTTGCTATATCTTGTATTCGCAAGCATACGAATTTTCATAGCCTGGTTGAATCTTCGACTGATATCTATATAAACAGTGAGCAGCAGTCATTATTAAATTTGAATGGATATTACAACCGGAAAGAATCTTGCGAAGGACATGACAAAGGTGTCTTTGAACTAGTACGAGACGGCTATCGTCCGCGTGTGATGCTCTTTTTTAGTCTTGTTTGTCTAGGAAATTATAGCTATGGGTATGCCAATTTCGACATGGAGATGATCAGCGAGTACCGAAGCAAACGGGGCATTGAGAGACGAACTTATACAGATTACTTGTACGCCGACAGACATCGTGACAGCAGGTACGAGTACCATGTTACCACGAAACGACAAGGATATTCGTTCATAACATGCTATTCAAGGGAAGTATTGTCATTTAAGGTTCTGGTTGCACCATTCGGTGTCCAAGTATGGATTAGTATAATGGCGTTTATGGTAATAGTAACGATGGTCGTAGCCATTGTTTTTGTAACCAAAGAGAAACATGGTTGCTTGGAGGCGATATCTATGGCTCACCTGATAACTGTATCGATCGTTCTTGTCAACCCGACTGAAATATCGAAGAAAAGTTGGCACTGGTTGGCAATCAGGATCCTCTTAGGAAATTCGATACTTCTGTTTCAAATAATGAGTAATGCTTATCTTGGGACTGCGATTACTGCAATATCAGCCCCATTAGAGTCAAAGTCAGTTACACACTTTGAGCAGCTGGCGAAACCCGGATGTGAATGGGGCAACGAGAAGTGTCATGTAGCTAGATTGAAAGGATTCAAGAAATATGTCGAACTAATCTATAACCACGTGGAAGTCGTATGGGACCGGAATAAGCACGATGATGCGTACTATGTCGGACTTGGTATAAAATTCGACCATGACAGAAACCGGACTCTTGAAACCTTACGGAATCATACAATTCGTGGATTTGATATCGATGCAGATTTTGTCTTGTTGCCATATTCTATCGAGGCCAACGTGTCAAAGAAGAAACTAACCAGGAACAATTTCTATAAAGAGCTAGAGACATACTTGAAAAGAAGGGTGATAGATATTACGAAGGCATTCGAATATACGAACCAAAGAATAAACACTAGCTCCATTCATACCTTGCGATTATTCGACTTGCTTGATCCGTTGCACATACAACATCCCTTACTTGGAAATTTATCTGACATGAAATACTTTGAAAACGAGTGGTCTATTGAGCGTGCCCTCGTTCAGTGTGGAAGGACTGCGATAATTCTAGACGATATTGAAGCGCAGTGGGAAATACGCTATTTTCGTAAGCACTATGCATGGCTCAAATTCTTTAAGTCGCAGTCGTCTATTCTAACTTCGGAGGCGGGATGGGATTTTAGTGTCCAACTGAATTCAGTCATTCCAAAAATATTTGGAAGATTGTATACCACTGGTATTGTACAACTATTGGAGGCGTGGCCGCACCCAGTGTCCAAGAGGCGACAGAATATTACGAGAAATGTCTATGCCCTGGAGACGCAGAATAAAGAACGAGTCGATGCTGTTAAGAAAATTCGTTTGAGTGGGAGCATCCAAACAATATTTTGGATATTCCTAGGACTCTCGTTAATTTCGCTTGTCGAGGGTTTAATATTGGAGATTAGAATACAGAAGCAAGCATGGAACTGTATGCTTGTATTCGGCGCATGGTTGGTAAACATGTACAAATATGTGGCTGCAATACATGTGTGTAACATATGGAAAGCCTTAAAGTCTAAACTGAAATTGTGAGAGCTATAAATTATTCGAGACCAATTGAGAAATTGGTATGCTAAGTAAAGATTGTTATTAGTTATGATTTGCATTTATTGGACATCGAATTTTAATTCATCCGATGATACACTGCACGCTAATAGATTTATCTCCCTCGCCACATGAAATTAAAACCTACCTATTGGTTTTGAGTAACTAAATTTTGTTAACAACTAGATATTTCGAGTAGCCAATTAAACTTTAGTTTTGCATGCACGATAGTACTTTAGTGCGATTAAAGAAAGTTAAGAGATGAATAATTTCAAAAAAGGTTAGCCTAAGCTGAAAAATTGCAAGCACTCTTTCTATTGTCCTTATGCAATAAAGATACCAAAGTTAGGAACTTGTGGACCACGTATGTCTTAGTTATGTGAGGTTTGGCTCAATTGTATTGAATTGTGTTGATTACAATTTGGGAATTAATAAAAACGAAAATTATTCAACTTCCAACAAAACAATTTCTTAATGCGTGTTTAATAGTGCTTAATTTACTATCGCTCGTGACTGACAAATATTGTACCTTTGAGATGAAAAGTAGAGATATGGCTCAGGTCATCAATTTCTACCGATCCATACAACAATTTAAAAATAAGCTTTCAAAGGCTTAAATAGCCATGTAGCTTTTGGGTATTATATTTCGCATAGCCAACAATTGCAAATTATTTCGTGACAGGAAATGAAAATGAGAAAACCTGTGACTATCTTGGGTATGCGTCATTTTCGTGGACCATGCAAATGAAAAGGACAATAACTGATAATAGACTTTGGGATTGAAATATCTCTCATTTCAATCTCAGAACTATTTTATTTGTTAGCCATACATGAACCTGACTGATATTAAATTATGGAATGGAGAATTTGCAACTCAGTAGGAGTCTGGCATGACGAAGGTAATCTTCATCATAATGGCGGTCGCCAAAGCAGGTAATTAAATTTAAAATGGAGAAATATCGCTTCTTAAGTATGGAGTAAATCAATTTTTGCTGGGTGAAAAATTGGCCAGGTTAAAACCCACTTGTCACTTTCTGACATAGACCCGACTTTCACTTGTCACAATTTGGCGATTACATTTGTGGCTGCATAAATATGCAAAAAATATAAAACACTTGGTTGCCGTTGGAGAATAAAAAAGCAAACCCATGTTGAGTTACATTAATTCGGGTAATTTGAAACATAGCTCGCAATAAAATGGTCCCTGGTACCCAAGGCACCAGGTTCCCCTGCGAGCTATTGTTTGAGTTTGCAATAAAAATTTTGAATTTTCCAGTAGGATTCCATGCCGACTATTTGGCCCCTTGCAATTCCACATCACACTTAAGTAAACTCGATTACACGTATTGTTTGGACGGAGTCTGTCAATGTCCGCCTAATAAGGCCCCGGCGATAGTTTGGCGGGACTTTTATTGTCAAGGTGGGTGCAGTTTCCTGCCAAAAGTTTGTTGTAGGGGTTTATAATTTTAATTTTACACAGTTTGTTGGAAACGCTAAAATGTAATCTTGATTTTACTCCTTGCAGATATTGTGCAAATTGGACGGATTTCCACGATTGAAGTACGCAAATAATATATATATATTTTGGCAAGTTTTGTTGAAAAATGTTCATTCCTTTACTCATTCATAATTTGGAAAAAATTATTTGTTGTTCAGTATTCCTTCAGTATTCATTTTATTGAAAACTCACGGTATTGGATGAGTTTCTCAACTTTCCCTGCGTAGACAACATAGAGTAAAAAATGAATGATGAAAAAATATTTCTTCTTTATTCATTCACACCAATGGAAAAGATATTCATTCAGTATTCATTTATTCGTAAATCCGAATATGTAAAATTTTTATTAAATTTTTGAATATCGAATGAATAATTTATTATTTCATCATTAAATGAATGGATGTATGCGCACATGACAGGACCATCCCTGGGTAATTTCGAACGCGTCGTGCCTCTCCTCCAAGATGGCGGTGGCCAAGTCGTGCCGCCAGAGTCCCTGCTATTCCGGGATCTTATTCGAGCTCTTGCGCAGTGCGGACGAGGACGGAAAGTTTCTGGACAATTGCACAATCACGGAGGTCAGTTCGCTTGGACGGTTTCAATCCGGGGCTTGGACGAAGAACTCAATCATGGATCACCTTGCGGCTAATGTATGATTTAAATCACTTTGTTCATCTAATTTTAATCTTTGATTTTTTTGATTTATTCATCACATATGTATAGTTACTTTTTTAATTTCTATGGAAATTAAAGAGTTTGATGTTGCAATATCAAACTCAACCTTTAAAAATTTTGATTTTTTCCGGAACATACCACTGGTTAGATAAGAAGAATGTATTAATAAAAAATTAGTTGAATTTTGTAAATGACAAAACCGTAATGTATGTAGGTTCAGGAAAATTACCAAAACAGAGCAAAATTTATTTTTTTTGCAACACTTTGAATGCTTTTGAGGGCGCAAATAGGGCCCTTGTGTATGTATGATCCTCTGCCAGTTTTCGTGCACACCTTAGAAATACCCAGCTTCAAAGACATCACTCTTTTCAGAAAACTGATCTGGGGCTAGCCATTTTCAACGAACCGACCTTATCGCAAGATGTTAAGGCGGCGGTCCATTTCGAATCCATCCTGGTGGGAGACTCCAGGTACAATATTTCTCTAGGGATCGCCTTCCCCAAGTCGTTTAATAAAAAGCGTGCTGACGAATTGGACAACAGGTGAGAGATTACTGATTAAATGCAACAATTAATTAACTTACATTTATATCAAGATTTAATCTACCATTTAAATTAATGTGATCTATTAGAATCACAGAGATGACTGATACCGGCCGAGCTGGAGAGATCTTTGATAAATATTTCCTCAAGGATGGACCCACTCTTTGGAAGAGGGAGAAACAGTTGACGACATTTAAGCCGAGACGGGTCGTTTATTGGGTGTAGCTTTATGGGAAATTCGTGTCATTCCATGAACTTTTCCAAAATAAATTGTGTATGTGCAGAAATTGGAGCAATAAAGAAAATTAGGTGGATTTGATGACGTGCTAGCTTTTTGAAATAATCCTCCCTTATAAAATCCCATTGTGACTCTTTCATTCATTCATTCATTCATTCATTCACTCCGAAGCCGAATAGATTTTGACAAAATTTTGACAAAACTTTTGTCAAAAAAATAAAGCGAAAATTTTGACTAGAAATTCTTTATGGCGACGAATGACAAAACTTTTGACAAAAAGTTGAAGCAAAAATTGGTTCTCGGAATAGCTTATGCGGTTCAATGACAAAATTTTTGACAAAAAATTTAAGTAAAAATCTGGTCGATCTGATAATTTCCATGGTTTTAATAGACTTATATGACGGGCGCGCCATGCCCGTCCTTGGACGGGCCTTATTAGTGGCCTTAGGTCACTATCCTCAATTATAAAATCCCATTGTGGCTCTTTCATTCATTCATTCATTCATTCACTCCGAAGCAAACTAAAGTTGACAAAACTTTTGACAAAAAATTAAAGCAAAACTTTAACGTAAATATCATTTTGGTTGTTATGTCGTTATGGCGGACTCTATTACTGCACAGACAACAGTTAGCCCGAGTCATTAGCCCGAGTCAGGGCTTATGTAACCTCTTTGTCCGTCTGTCGTATGTCTGTCACGACGATAACTTTTCTACTTAACCGATTGACTTGAAATTTGGCACACACTTAAAACATGTAAAATGAAAGGCTAAGTTCGAAGATGGGTGAGATTGGTCAAGTGGTTGACCAGTTGTGGTCATCTAGCGTGGTGGGGGTACTATGCCTCAAATTTTCAAAATTGTGCTAGAGAGCTGAAATTTGGCATGAACGTTGCTATTGGATTATACTAAAAGAATATGGAGTAAAATTAGGAAAATTTTAATCTGGGGGGACCCTGTTGGGTGACCCCCAACGATTTTTCAAAATCATCCAATCGAGCTGAAATTTGGCATTTAGGTTCTTAATGATTTGTGATAGAGAATTATAAAGTGAAATTGTTACAAAAATTAACCAGAGGCACCCTATGAGGTGACCCATACCGATACTTAAGAGTTGTGAGATTTGGTTGAAATTCGGTACGGTGTGTATTGATATATTTACGTGTTGATAAATAAAGTGCATTCGCCCGTCGTTATGACGGGCTTTCCTACTAGTTTTTATATGTTTTAGGAGTAGAATCCACTGTTTGTTTAACGGTCTGCGCCGTACATGTTCAAAAAAACTTTATTGATTAAAAATATTCATTCCTTATTTGGTCATTAATAATTTGGAAAAAACGTTATCTAACGTTTATTCACTACTCATTTTATTCAAAATTTGCAGTATTAGCCGAATTTCTCAGTTTCCCTATGTGTTAAGCACAAGTAAAAATGAATGGTGAAAATTTTTTTTTCATTATTCACTCACACAGAGATTCATTTTTCATTTATTAAAAACTCAGATAAAAATTCAATTCAATATTCATTTAATTTTTGAATATTGGATGGATTGAACTTGGTCGCGAATTGTGGCAAATTATAATCTCTAGGACTCCCACACCCAATCGACGGCAAGGATGTTTTCGTAAACAAATGGGTAGCTGGAATATGTATGTAGTTTGCAATACTTCTTGTACCTCAAGGTAGGATTCGAAGTTGCCCTGGGCCTGAAAATAAGTGCCTGGACATGCCTGAATACCCTATATCGTCGTGCTAGTTCTAAACAGCCATAAGTTTCATCGAGTAGGGTTAGGTTACAAGCGCGTGTAACCTAACCATACTCCATGGTTGTAAATTGGTGTTTATATAACTGAAGGCAAGTTTAAATATGAAAGCTTTTAAGATGGAAAAGTAAATTTGTACACAATAACAGCCTGTAAAATATTCATTATCATGAATAATGAAGGCAGGATCCCACCTCCTGGACATATCATAAATACATTTTGGAATTTCCAAAATTTTAATTTAATAAACTAAACGAAATTCGCTTATGGAATAATTTACGTGCTAAAGTGTGCTCATTAATATTTATCAGAGTTTGAATTATTTCATAACCAGTTGGAATTTTGCACTTCTCTTTTTTAGCCTTAAAAATTCAAGTATTCAATTTGTATAGGTTAACGAGAAATTACACGTGCAATTTAGACGATACAAATAAGTAGGTATAATTTGCTCGTGGATTAAATTATTTTGATCAAATGCTCGCCTTGAATATTGTTAAACTTATTATGTGAATTTGACCAACTGTATGTAATACAATATTGTGCAAGTACTATTGCGAAGTGGGTATTCATGAGTGCGTGGTTACTTTCGTAGTCTTTGTATTGCAAGATATGTAAGTTGCTACAATTACAAGATTATGTTATAAGGTTGGGAATCGCGTCACCATCGTAACAATTTATATTAAAATTGAGCACTTGTTTTTTTCTTCGCAAACCATTTAACAATACTCAGGATACAACTGAATCATGAATACCCCGAATACATTCATGTGAGATATCACCTGAACTACAATACTCGATTTACTTAAAAAGCGGTTGGGTTCTGATTCTTTACATCAATCCATCTCAAGATTTGGAAATCGGTGTCAGCCCCGACCAGTGGTGGTTTATATTTTAAAGTAAAATCCTGCCCGCAATAAGATTAAAATACAAAAAAAGCTCTTCTTTATAGACAATCAGAGATGATTTGTTTTTTAATTTTCACTTTTCTGATACTTTCAGTTGTGCATACATCTGCACAGGTAACTTTGATTAGACCAATTATTTTAATATTTAACAGATTACGTATTTATTTTTAGCATGGACAGCACTGCCTTACTCCAGAAAAATCTTCAAAATTGCGGATGAAACCTTTAGGGTAGATTTTATCATGATATTAATGTTAATGTAATTTTTATAAATTAAAAATATCTAAAAATTCCAGAGCATAGAAGCAAACACAACGTTGCAAGATGTGAATACTGCTTGTCTAACCGCAATTTTCAAGGTACGTAAAATATTATGCATGATTAAATGGATATTAACGCGTAAGAAAATATGTTTTTTTAGAATAGATTTAATTTTGACGATTTCTTAATTTTAGGGAAATGTTGCGTTGTGTGACCGAAAGTTATTTACCTTACCACAAGTAATTTTTCGTTTTAATTAAAGTTAGACCTGCATTTTCAAAAAATTGATTGTGTATTTCAGGCAAAATCTTGCGAGGAAGTTGTTAACCATGAGGGTTTTTGCTCATCACCTCCATCCCATGGCGGAACACAATCTGCAAAGTATTTCACGCATGCGACACCCTCTATAAGCCAGCGAGCCTGGTATTATGGGAACTAAATGCGGTCGTTGTAAATTGCGACATACTAATTAGTTCTGGGACCCCGACAAATTTTTCAAATGGACCGCATTTCTGTGCCGAGTTGGAAGTACTGGACCACATCAATCCACAAAATGTCTTGAATTCTGGAATTAGCACGTATTGTGCTCTTAAGTCTCGACAAACTGTTGAGTGGGCAGCATCGCCACCAAATTATTTTGGGTACCCAGGAAACCAATGGCCAGTACTTTGTCCGGAAATTGGTAGCAATGAACTTGATTCTGAGATTAGGGAGGATTATGGGTGGGCTGGAAATATAAAATTCCGTAAAATGATATCAGGTAAACCATTTGTGGTGGTGGAGTATTTTAGTTCAACCGGGCTTCGCGAAAACTTAACGGTAGCGGTGACAGAATAAACGTTGGTTTTTTCCATGGATATTTGGATGGAAGTTGTCTTTGTATTTTAAATTACCTGAGAACCAAAATAATAAAAATAATAAACACTGGTTTTTGTTCAGTGAATGATTAGATATAAATATTTTCCAAGGGTAATTTCAAATTCGCAGACGCAAGATTTCATTAGAAGTTTTTCATTTCTGAATGGTGACCTCAGGACGTATAGTTTATTAATATTCAACATCGGTTATGCACTGAAAATAACGTGGTAGTAAATCATTACCGTGCGGAGAGGTCAAAACATCTCAGCCGCCTGAACCTCATTCATCTCCCTCTTTCCCATCGTCGACCGCTCGTTACAAGTATCGTCGTCACAGATTGACGAAAAGTGATTTTTGCACGGAAATTCTTTCACATTGTTGGAAAAAGCCATATGTTGTGCACATTTTTGCATAGGTGAGGCTTAATGACCCGTTGAAAATAAATCGCTGCATGAATTCAAATGAAATTTTGAGGAGTTATAGATGTACATATTGCCGAGTTATTTTGACACATCAGTGGTCAATATACCGCATTCCGTCCGGTGTAACAAAGGTTTAATTGGAAGGACGCGATTTTGGCTTCGCCACTCGTTTATGCAACTCGTTTGATTATTCCTCTCATCACCTGCGCAAATCCTCTGAAATTTTTCAGTGAGTTTTGTCGCCTGGAATATTCTCTCTTGATTTATGCCAACAATCGTTAAATTAGATGCGTCTGAGGTACGTTGGAGCGTTACAGTTCTTTCTGCAAAATCAACTTTTTTGGTTCGGCGAGAGTTGGCCACAATATACGCGTAAATAAAACCTCTCCTCGTCCTATACCAACGCAAGACATGCTTGATTCTATGTGCAGCCTGTCTCATCTGTTTTTAGCCCAGCGGGCGCTCGCGCAAACAATCGTTTATAACTTTTTCAAAAACCAGGTGACAGCTTTCATATTTTTTATACAATGAGGTCAAAGGTCAAGGAAGGACGTGAGGTGACTCGGGCTTGTATTCAAGCCTTCAGTGCTGTAGGATACAGCGAGAGACAAATAGCGTCAGAAATAGGATGTTCTCGAGGAACTGTTAAAATCTGGAAGAATAAAAAATTTGCAAAGCACAAAATGAAGCCAAAAAAGTCGGTAAAGTTGTCCCCTTCCGCAAAAAGATCAATTAAGTCTCATATGTACCGGAAAACTAATACTTCTGTGCGCAAGTGCCAAAGACGTCTATATTTCTAAGAACGGTATCAAAGAAAAAATAAGACAATTAGTAGGAGCACAGTACAAAGGTGCCTAAAACAAACCGAATGGGGACGCAAGGCTTATAGAAGACCGAAAAAACCGTTACTGGGTCAAAAAAATGTTGCGGATAGAACAAAAATTTGATGAAATGGTGCGAAAACAGGGTTTTTTTGGACGACGGAAGACTTGGACAGGGAAAACGGGCTGGAATTTTTTTTCGTATAAATCATAGGTAGAATTACTTGGAAGGACCTCACGGTATAGGACAAAAGAACAAAATGATGTTCAGCCGATTTTAAGACCGAAACACATTCCAAAACTGATGGTTGCTTTAGGATTTTGTGCAAGAGGGGTAAGCAACCTGCCTATAGTATCAAAAGGCTAGACTATCACAGGAAAGACCACAGGGAATCAATTTCGCCTGTACATACTAACGCTATGGACTCTTCTGTATTATTGCCCAACAAGAGAAAAATAACTTTCCAAGATGGTGCCCCAGCCACACCGCAAAGCCGACACAACAGTTTTTGGACACTCTACCTTGTACCACATGGGGTAAGGGGGTGTGGCCAGGATATAATCCAGACCTTAACCCAATAGAAAGCTTGTGGGCTATTCTGAAGGATTCTGCTTATGAAGATCCTCAACCCAAGAATTTGGAGGAACTGGAGGCTCGTTTTCGTCAAAGGTGGTTTTCACGTCCGGTTGAGCTATTGGAAATATTGTCATAGACGTTTAAAACCAGGATTGAGGAAATACTAAACAACAATGGTGGGCGCACTTGATATCAAGGTATACACCATAAAAATTTCAGGGGCCTACTACATATATTCTCTGAGATAATATCAACTAAAGTTTGTCCTTTCAAGGTGGGCTAAAATCAGATGAGACAGTCTGTAATTAAGGGGATCAACCTCTTCATGACGCATACTCTCGGGTGCCCTTTAAGATTCAACATCTAAGTGATAATGAATGATTTCGAAACCCTTTTATTTTCATCCAGCGCAAGCCAAGCCATATTTTTAGGAAAATTTCTCATAAGCTTAAATTTATATTTTTACATTTACATTTTTTTAGTTAGCTCATGAGTAGTTCTTTACGTGGTAAACACTTTCGGGACCCACAGGGTTCTAGGTTTCGTCATCCATGACGATGAATCCTGTGGTACTTTGCTCAAGAATTGCTTCACACATTTTCAGACCGTTGGTATTGACATGAAGTTTTGACCTTAGTAAAAATTTTTGACTAATTTGGCTTGATACATCTTGAAGCCCAACTTCTTGGCTTTAATATGCCACACACATAATCTTGATATTCCTAACCTGTTCCCCAAAAAGCATTTTGGACTGTTTGGGTTTTTGGTAACGCGTTTTCCAAGCTCTTCCAAGCTCAAGCACCAATTTCAATGACTACAGCTGAACAGGATGACCAAATTTTTCTTTGCAATAATCGTTTTCTTATTCACTCTATATGTGTTGTACAGATTAATTATTGTAAAGTCCATTCCTTCGAAGAGAAAATTCGAACGAATGTTTTTCCGGTCATGAAAGAACGCGTTTTCGTACGAGTGGCAAACTCTGTTTTCAACTTGTTTTGGCTTTCTAGCTACCATTTCTGAACGGACTAAGATATCTTAATTTGGTTTTCTGATCCTGTTAGCTCATTAAATTTCGCATTTAACACTAAGTTTCAAAATTTTAGCTTTCCCGCCAACAAAGATAAACGCATGGGAAACCTGTTGCCATACATATTTCCCACCCTATACATGCTTAGAGGGTGTAAAATAAGGTTTCCTTCTCATATGTACCCTCGCCAGCGATTTGTTTGAATTCATTCGTCTGTAGCTTCTGCATCTGCTTTTTTGGCAACATGGGGCCTAAGGTGACTGTGGGCATTTTTTCTTAGTGAGGCAACCAGGCAACAAAAAATCACGAAGTATGCATTGACTATACCCCAAAAAAGTGACATTGTCAGATTTCTCAGTCAATTTTTAACCGATTTTGATGAAATTTTTAACCAGATCATTGTTATGCAAGTTAAATTCCAGATCTGGTCAGGTTAGGTTAGGTTAGGGAATATCTTAAGTCTTACGTGTTTTATACGATAAAATATGCCGAAAAATGCAATTTGTCACACATTTAAATTTATTGCTAATTACTGATACACAGTAGATGTTTTTCTGAAGAACCACTTCTAATGCTAACAATTGTGCAAATTTAAAGCGCTTTGTGATCAAAATCGATTAAGAATTGACAAAGATATTCAAGTTTTAAATCCGAAAAGATGAATGGGAATTGGTAAATACAATGGTAAAAAATAATGTCATTGACAACGTGTATGCAAGTAAAATCAAAGTGCAAACAAGTAGAAATGTTTTCTTAAAAAACGGTCTCAGGTGAGGACTATGAACTAAAGCCCATAACTGCTTAGTTTGGTTGCTAATATCAACCTTATTTGAGGTTGATAAAAGTAGAATTTAAAAAAGTAGCTGCAGATGCCACCATTAAAAGTTTTTCATTTCTCAACCGATAAACGCCGGATTTGTTTTAATCTAAGCCTAATTAGATGCTACACCATAATTTCTAATCAAAGCAGTACATTAATCCGAAAAAAGTCGTGCATAACTCGAGTACAAAGTTTAAAACCTGTTTAAAATGAAGTAGGAGTAATTTATTGCGGCGTTTGAATTGAAAATATAGTGCCCATCGTCCTTCCGCGCAATTTTTGCTTTGAGAGTTTTTTTGTACCACAAACCCATCGACTCCTATCTTTGTGCACGCAATTAGAGAGGTGGGGGGTCTAAAAGCAATCTAAGGCTTCGCCGTAACCATGACATTTTTAATGCACCATGGTAACTTTCCTGACCTGAGAAAAATGCAGAAAAATCAATAATTTTGATCTCTTTCATTGCATTTGGAGGAATGTGTGATGTTTTATAAATAACCCAATTACAAGTATTAAATAAACAAGGTCCCAGAAAAGGGAAAATCTTAGTGAGGATTGGCACAATTACAATATTAAATACATTTTGGTTGCAGAATGTTTGCATCACTGCTCTTGAACTATCATTGGATATACGAATAACTTTATATGAACTGAGGATATAAATTTTTTCTGAGATATCATTTATTAGTAAACATTCAATAATTGTCAAGAAAAAATTTTGGATTCTGAGGTTTCGAACCGGCTATACTTAAGTAAATGATGAATTGCAAGATAATGTTTCGTATATCCAGGTAAATGGTCAGAGAGCGGTAACGCAAGCATTCTCCAACCAAAATGTATTCAATATTGTAATTGTGCCAATCCTCACTAAGATTTCCCCTTTTCTGGGACCTTGTTTATTATGCTATTGACCTAAAATTTGTTATGAACAATTTTGATACATAGTATTGTGTACATCTGTTATGAATTTCAACTTGAAGTCCCCACTTGAGCCTAAAATATCGCAAGTTGAAATCGATCTCAGAGTCCTCTTTGTATACGTAGTATTGTCACCAATACGATGTCACTCTTATGTCACCATTACTTGTGTCACTAGCAGTAGTCAAAAATTATTGTTATGAGCATGAAAGTATGTTACGGTGGGACTATTTTAGTTAATTTAGATTTAAATTTAGATTTGTAACTTTATTGGCTATGGTTGAAAAAGTTTGAACAAATAAAATACATACATTTGAATAAATAGTGGAGAAAATGTAATAAGCCATATTGTGGGGGGGGGGGTAGGATTATCAGAGGGGACGAAGTAGAGATTTCTGGCAAAGGAGGAGGAGGCAGATTATGGGCACGGGGAGGCATCTTCTTAATCTTGATCTGCATTGTAGTTTAATAACCTTATTAATTGAAGATTAAACGTATTAAACAAACTTAATTATACTCCAGTACATCATTCATAACATTACTTACCTTTTACCTTCAAATGTATCACTGGATATTTGCGGCTTCACCGGGCTGCAAGAAAAAAATATTACTGAGAATTTATCGTTATACTAAATAATTTAATTAATTAACTACTTACCATAAATAATTAAGCTAATGCTGGAGAGACTGCATCGATCGGTTATCATTTGTCCCTACAAAAAATTGGATTGTTGGAGTTGAGGATTACTCATCACTATTTTGTCGCTCTGTCCAGTTTGTCGTAAAGAAAGTGCTTCCTCAATCTGAACTGCAACTAAAGCTTTAATTGACTCACAAGGGATACTTCCGACCTGTCCATCGAATCCAGGGTTCCCACTTATACCAAACTGTGCAGTATATGTATGCGATTTTTCTCTAAAAGTGAAGAAATTTCCGTGTAAAACTAACTTTTCCTCACGGTGTGAAGATATCTGTGACGAGCGGTGAGTGACTACCGGGGTCACTCACTGCACTTTTTTCTCCTCCAATTCACTACCTCTCCCCAATCGTCCACCGCTCGTCACAAATATCGTCACACCGTGACGAAAAGTTAGTTTTATACGGAAATTTCTTCACTTTAGGGGAAAAGTCCCATATATACTGAACAGTTTGGTATAAATGGGAACCTTGGATTCGATGGACAGGTTGCAAGTGTCCCTTGTCAGAAAATCAAGAATATTAAACAATCTAGTTATTATGGAAACTTAATGAATTCAAACCTACCAGTAATTAAAAATAAAACATATTTGCTCTTTTTTGCTATTTTTTTTGCACAATGCAAAATCGGGTAAATTTTTATGTACCTAATCTTGAAGCTAAATTTTAACTTTACATGTAAATATGCATTTTTAGCGGATTGTTAGTGCAAAAACTGCAAAATATACTGAGCAAAAAAGCAAACCTGGATCCCCATTAGCTGAACAGATTGTTAAAAACCCTTGAATACCTATGAAAAATCTGACCACAAAGATCCTTCACGGAAATTCCTTCATATTCGTATTTACCTAGAATTTCAAAATATTTACCCGTCGATGGTGGCGAGCTTTCGAATACAATGTAATATGCTCAAAATATTTAGTTATTAGAACTTCAAGATAAAACTAAAATCTTGTTCCATTTTTGCCCATTTACTTTCATGCTGCATGAAGCTTCCGGCGTATGACTCGTGGTCTGGCACAAGGGACCCTGAACGGACCCCTTACGTTTATTGTCGTTTTCGACCCATTCCTGAAACAACTCCAACAAGTGGCTAATCTGTCTCGCCTCCATGTGTGTGGGTTTGTGGATGATGCGACAGCAGCAGCCATTGAATCTACCCCTGATGACCTCACCACTACCGACCTACTACATGAAGCAACCCGAAATATAAAGATGAGCCTAAATGTGAAGAAAACGGTGATAGTCAAATGTGACTTTTCGAGAACTAAACCCAGTGACCACTGGCATTTCAATCTCTTAGGAGAAACAGTGCCACAACAACAACAAATGAAAGTGCTTGGGGTTATTATCAACAACAAATTAACATGGGATGACCAGGTTATTAGCATGGTGTCCAATGCGTCGAAACGCTTTTGGGCACTAAAAGCTATGAAAAAGCTCGGATTCCAACCAATCGAGCTGGTGGCGTTCTATAAATCCTCCATCATCCCAGTACTGGAATATGCATCGCCTGTATGGGGACATGCACTCACAACCCAACAAATGGAAGATTTAGAAAAGATCCAGTGCCGTGTTTTAAAAATCATATTTGGAAGAAGAGTCAAAATATTCTCTGTAGAATATATTGAGCTTCTCGATAAGTATGGTCTACACCTTCTAGATAAGCGTAGAGAGAATCAATTATTCAAATTTGGTTTAAATTTACTTAATAATCCCAAATATAGAAACTGGCTGCCCGATTTTAATTCCAACAATTCTAGACTTAAAAAGAAAAACTTTTTTGTTCCGTTCAAATGTAATAGGGTATGTTACCAGAATTCCACTTTACCAGCTATTGTCGATTTACTAAATTCTAGATTTCGAGAAAATGAACAACCGTTTTCAAAATATGTTAGCAATGATCCATGAAAATTGCCCTAAACTGATTTTAAAAATATATTACTTGTTATATATATTCCTAACTATACCTTCCATTTTTTATCTATATGTTAATCTTTCAAATCTATACTTAATTGATGACTAAGCGAGCCCGTCGATGAATCTTTATGATGTATTGTTGCTCTTTACTGATGAATAAATCTAAATCTAAAAAAGGTATATGTGTAACATATGGTATGTCGTCACTCACTCCAACGTTAAATTTGAATAGTCCGTGTGGGTAGCCCTTACAAGATAGAGAGATGCGGTAAAAAGCATTAGAAGCCCCTTCAATTTCTAGGGATAGGGTACGCACACGGTTTTTTGAAATTTTGTTTAGTTATTGCCCTATTCACCTTTCTGTGTCATGTGTCATATGGTCCTGGGGACACTAAAAACGTTCTCAAATGGTCAGGGTGCACGGTATATAAAAACGGTTAGCACAATAACATTCACAACCTATTTGGGCACAATAAGTGCCTGATGAGGTTTTTTGATATAATGCTTCCTTAATCCAGGAAAATTAAAAACGTCCATTCAGGACAGCGTCAGCCTCAAACGGGTGGAGCATAGACGACACGCTTTTTCGACCCAATCTTTATAAAATCGTATTCCAGATGGTCATGTGGAGTTCACTGTATGAAATTTTTTTCGAAATTTATATTCTACAAAATTTATGATCAATTTCGTTAAAAATTCCTCATGTAATGAAAAAATGGATTCTTTTCCGCGGTTTTACTGCATAACTTGTTTTAGAGTTTGTAATGGGAAGCCAGGTTTGCTTTTTTGCCCAGTTTTAATTCCCAACCTCTCAAATTGCCCCTTCACACTTCGCTCCATATCGACATGGCACCCGCGTAATTTGAACCCATTCGACAATGGCTTTCGATAGACCCATACGGTGAAATTCATTTGTTTGACTTTTGACCTCCCCCACAAGGTATCTGTAAGGTCAGAGACGTTGACGCCATTGACTTCTGGGTTATATTTCCTTCAAATTTGATACCCCACATGACGATCAACCTCTAAAAACACGGTCATGACCTTCTTGGCGACGTAATGACGAGACCTATGACCTCCATCGAATCTCACCTGCGCCTTGACCAAACAAACACGTTGGATGTCCTAATTCGTATCCGTTCAAAAATTATCGTGCATACGGACTGTCCGTCCGTCTGTCCGTAACGGACAGACGGACGGACAGACAAGGCAACACCAGAAAGGGGTTTCACCCCTTAGTAATGGACTACCAGGGGAACCACTTTGCGTAACTTTTGGTCAACCAAACCCAACTTTCCGCATGGACATATTTATTCTTAGGTGACTTTCCAGCCGGAATGCTTAAAAATGAATATATTAGACTGTTGCCCGCGAGTATTTAGTAAATTTAGAGACAAAATGAGCCACAAGTGCAAACCTAGGTCGTATCGATTTCACTGGATTTCACAAAAAAAAGCACAAACTGGTTTTTGGGTGAGAGAATGAATATAGTGTAGCTTTTTAGCCCGACCCAGGGCTTATGTACCCGTGTTGTCCGTCCGTCCGTCTGTCCGTCTGTCTCGCGATAACTCTCTTATACCAAGGTTGCAGTCGAGTATGGTACATGTAAAAATATTAGGTTTTTTTTTCAAAAAACGGGTATGTTAAAATTCTCACTGTGACCTCAATTTTTGACCGATTTCAAAAATTTAAACTGTTTTAGAAACCTCAGAAAATTTGGTTCATTTCCTATTCCCAAATTTTTTAAATATGACCACACCCACAAGAAATTAAGGTCACAAAACACATAAGATTTTTTGGAAAAAAGCTCTAATTTTATTACATGAACCATAATAGCGTTAGGCAGAAATTGGAACAACTGTACTTGGGCCGCGTTATTTATGCTGCTAATGATGGTATTGGGTTCACTTTATCGGAGATTTGGCTACTTCCGTAACAACATTGGTGAGGCCAACAGTTCCATTGACGTTACAGGATCTGGCGAATTCCCCTCTAGTAATTACAACACAAGCGTCATACCCAACTAAAAACGGGGATCAAAGCAATCTCGTCTATAAGATAAACGAAGTTGTATCTAGTTGGGCTGAAGATTTAGTCGTAGTTACCAAACTGAAGAAAATTATAGGTAGAATTTTTCTTACGACGCAACCCACAATAGACTTCGTAAATGCATTTACTAGCAGGGCCAAAGTAAGCTGTGACGCTGGACAATGTGAACATCCGTTGGGAGATTCTATGGAATTTATGGATACCCTAGATCGGCTGCGGGCAGTAGTGTGGTGTGTGGATTCGACAAGAACTCACATCACGATTATGGGAAGGGAAGAAACTCCATTTTTTGACAAGCGTATCTGGCTAATCAGGAAGTATTTTTTGTCCTCCGATTTCCTTACTGGTATATAATGGCTAGAACAGAGTGGAGTAATAGCCGTCTGGCAGGATCGAAGTGATTTATTACTGGACAGGGAATATTATTATTTCTTGAAAAATGTTGAAAAACTAGATACCTTTCGTAAGATTCTCGTTCAAAGGTGGTTTCACATGAAAAAGCGTATTCACGCCCTGTTGGTTTTTTCGGAAGTTACCAAGGAATCGTTAAACTATTGTTACGTTTTATTCTTTAGCCTGCTGTGTGGGGCACTGCTTATGTTTGGAAAGGAATCTTCTAGCATTACGAAAACTGCAATTTATATAAGATGGACATCACTAAGGTATAGCAAGTTTAGATGTAGGTGCAGACGTACATAACTTTAGGGCAAGGTGCGAGAGTATTTCATTGTAAAAACTTTAGCGTATTTTGAGTTCCATGTCACTTATATAAAAATGATAGGACCAAATACCAGATATTTCATAAACGTAATGATACAATTCCTGCTCCCTTTCTAAACAATGGTCACGACATTGAACAAGTGACTTGCTTAAAATACTTGTGAGTTGGAACTGGACTCCTCACTGAGACTTAAAACTCACTATGACACTAGAAGGAAACGTTTATCTGCTAATTTAGGATATTTATATGATCTTATAAGATATCTTACTGATACACTTTTATAACCGATAATCCAATGCCGAGTAAAACTAAACCCGTGGAGTGGTGTGGAGATGCACGACGCTGTGTGGGGTTGCGAGCCCAAAAAGTTAAAACATTACTCGGGTTTTGGTATCAGCTAACACAAATGTGAGTTACGCTGTTACTTCGCTCCGGGTTCATTTTAGTAGCCTGATTAACTTGAATTTGGTTATTATTAGTTAGTTCTTCTTACTTTTTTTATGCGTAAACGAAAATTCCTCGGAACCCGTGATTTACTTTGAATATTTATACATATATTAATTGACAACTTATAATTAATTATGTTCAATATGTTGTAATAAATTTGTTATAACTAAGTCTTGTGATTATGTATCTGACGGATTAATGCTTGAACCACAGCCTGTGGTTCGCAAACTACGATTCTACTACTTTTAAAACCCAAACCCCCCAAATTGTGTTCAATATTTAACAGAGTTGCATGAGAATTGCCTTCCATTTACTGACCAATGCAAAAATTTATTCGGGTCTGTGTGCTGTGAATCCCTTGCCACATGCGAGTGTGAGGAAACAGCATCCCAATATTACAGCGTTCCATATCGATATCAACTCCATGACCACTGCCTTCCAGAATCTAAGAATTAGAATGACGAAACTGTGTTCAGGTTGACGGATAGCACACTATTTTCACCACTTAGTTACATTCATTGTAACGGTTTATTAAAGTATTTAATTAATTACTGACATATTTTTTAGATAATCCTGATGTGAAATCCGCAGATGTTGACATTTTCCTATTCGTATGTTTAATTACAGTAATTAAATAATATGTAATTCAATAGATGGGCTGCCAGATCGCCGACATTTTTAATAGTGGATATTGAACTAAAAAAGAGATAGCCCCATTATTTAGTTACCTCCTCTACTTTATATTCTCATTATTTAAATATGTCTCACCAAAATGAACGATAGCACGATAATGATTCCTTTCAATCTGGGGTCTAACGTTGGCGAGAACGTGACGAGAGGTGCATCCCCTTCCCCATCACGACCCCATGACCCGACCTTCTCCCCATTAACTAATATCTCGTAAGACCCTCTGCAACAACAGGCAAAAAAACAGCATCCCCAGCAAGAAACTTTAACCTTTTTCATTGTCACAGTTCCACCTCCCGTGATATTCACGGTAAGAGTCTGCGCACCGCAAAAAGCCCAATTTCTTCCCAATGCGGTGTATGGCAGAGGCGTGTGGCGATACCTTGAAGCGAACACGCCCAGTGAAGTGCTCCCACTCCGAATATTGCTGCCCTTTTTGCAAAAAAAAACTTTACAGAATTTTGACAATTTAAAAGAGTACTGCTAAATTTTTAGTGTTACCGACAAATCATAGGTCGCCGTGACAAACTCGATGCCTTTGTTGTCCGTAAACATCATCGTGATAGCTCGTGCGATGTCAAGGTTCGCAACTACTTGTTCACTGTAGGAAAACATTTGGTGGTCCTCGGCATCAGACGCGTACCTCGTTGTCGGTCCTGGTAAACCATAGGTGTAAGTTGGCATACATGTTAACATTCATTCAGTTAATGATGAATAAATAAATTATTCATTCAATATTCGAAAATTTAATGAATATTGAACAAATATTTTATTCTGATTTTAAAATAAATGAATAATGCATGAATATTTCTTTCATCATTCATTTTTTAATCGATTGTTATGGTCGATGTAAAAATCTTTGTTTCAATCTTTCCTTTCAATCTTTGAGTTTTTTTTCTACGTAAAATGCGAATGTTAAAATTTTCATTGCGACCTAACCTAACCTAACCAAAGCATTTTGGACTGTTTGGGTTTTTGGTAACGCGTTTTCCAAGCTCTTCCAAGCTCAAGCACCAATTTCAATGACTACAGCTGAACAGGATGACCAAATTTTTCTTTGCAATAATCGTTTTCTTATTCACTCTATATGTGTTGTACAGATTAATTATTGTAAAGTCCATTCCTTCGAAGAGAAAATTCGAACGAATGTTTTTCCGGTCATGAAAGAACGCGTTTTCGTACGAGTGGCAAACTCTGTTTTCAACTTGTTTTGGCTTTCTAGCTACCATTTCTGAACGGACTAAGATATCTTAATTTGGTTTTCTGATCCTGTTAGCTCATTAAATTTCGCATTTAACACTAAGTTTCAAAATTTTAGCTTTCCCGCCAACAAAGATAAACGCATGGGAAACCTGTTGCCATACATATTTCCCACCCTATACATGCTTAGAGGGTGTAAAATAAGGTTTCCTTCTCATATGTACCCTCGCCAGCGATTTGTTTGAATTCATTCGTCTGTAGCTTCTGCATCTGCTTTTTTGGCAACATGGGGCCTAAGGTGACTGTGGGCATTTTTTCTTAGTGAGGCAACCAGGCAACAAAAAATCACGAAGTATGCATTGACTATACCCCAAAAAAGTGACATTGTCAGATTTCTCAGTCAATTTTTAACCGATTTTGATGAAATTTTTAACCAGATCATTGTTATGCAAGTTAAATTCCAGATCTGGTCAGGTTAGGTTAGGTTAGGGAATATCTTAAGTCTTACGTGTTTTATACGATAAAATATGCCGAAAAATGCAATTTGTCACACATTTAAATTTATTGCTAATTACTGATACACAGTAGATGTTTTTCTGAAGAACCACTTCTAATGCTAACAATTGTGCAAATTTAAAGCGCTTTGTGATCAAAATCGATTAAGAATTGACAAAGATATTCAAGTTTTAAATCCGAAAAGATGAATGGGAATTGGTAAATACAATGGTAAAAAATAATGTCATTGACAACGTGTATGCAAGTAAAATCAAAGTGCAAACAAGTAGAAATGTTTTCTTAAAAAACGGTCTCAGGTGAGGACTATGAACTAAAGCCCATAACTGCTTAGTTTGGTTGCTAATATCAACCTTATTTGAGGTTGATAAAAGTAGAATTTAAAAAAGTAGCTGCAGATGCCACCATTAAAAGTTTTTCATTTCTCAACCGATAAACGCCGGATTTGTTTTAATCTAAGCCTAATTAGATGCTACACCATAATTTCTAATCAAAGCAGTACATTAATCCGAAAAAAGTCGTGCATAACTCGAGTACAAAGTTTAAAACCTGTTTAAAATGAAGTAGGAGTAATTTATTGCGGCGTTTGAATTGAAAATATAGTGCCCATCGTCCTTCCGCGCAATTTTTGCTTTGAGAGTTTTTTTGTACCACAAACCCATCGACTCCTATCTTTGTGCACGCAATTAGAGAGGTGGGGGGTCTAAAAGCAATCTAAGGCTTCGCCGTAACCATGACATTTTTAATGCACCATGGTAACTTTCCTGACCTGAGAAAAATGCAGAAAAATCAATAATTTTGATCTCTTTCATTGCATTTGGAGGAATGTGTGATGTTTTATAAATAACCCAATTACAAGTATTAAATAAACAAGGTCCCAGAAAAGGGAAAATCTTAGTGAGGATTGGCACAATTACAATATTAAATACATTTTGGTTGCAGAATGTTTGCATCACTGCTCTTGAACTATCATTGGATATACGAATAACTTTATATGAACTGAGGATATAAATTTTTTCTGAGATATCATTTATTAGTAAACATTCAATAATTGTCAAGAAAAAATTTTGGATTCTGAGGTTTCGAACCGGCTATACTTAAGTAAATGATGAATTGCAAGATAATGTTTCGTATATCCAGGTAAATGGTCAGAGAGCGGTAACGCAAGCATTCTCCAACCAAAATGTATTCAATATTGTAATTGTGCCAATCCTCACTAAGATTTCCCCTTTTCTGGGACCTTGTTTATTATGCTATTGACCTAAAATTTGTTATGAACAATTTTGATACATAGTATTGTGTACATCTGTTATGAATTTCAACTTGAAGTCCCCACTTGAGCCTAAAATATCGCAAGTTGAAATCGATCTCAGAGTCCTCTTTGTATACGTAGTATTGTCACCAATACGATGTCACTCTTATGTCACCATTACTTGTGTCACTAGCAGTAGTCAAAAATTATTGTTATGAGCATGAAAGTATGTTACGGTGGGACTATTTTAGTTAATTTAGATTTAAATTTAGATTTGTAACTTTATTGGCTATGGTTGAAAAAGTTTGAACAAATAAAATACATACATTTGAATAAATAGTGGAGAAAATGTAATAAGCCATATTGTGGGGGGGGGGGTAGGATTATCAGAGGGGACGAAGTAGAGATTTCTGGCAAAGGAGGAGGAGGCAGATTATGGGCACGGGGAGGCATCTTCTTAATCTTGATCTGCATTGTAGTTTAATAACCTTATTAATTGAAGATTAAACGTATTAAACAAACTTAATTATACTCCAGTACATCATTCATAACATTACTTACCTTTTACCTTCAAATGTATCACTGGATATTTGCGGCTTCACCGGGCTGCAAGAAAAAAATATTACTGAGAATTTATCGTTATACTAAATAATTTAATTAATTAACTACTTACCATAAATAATTAAGCTAATGCTGGAGAGACTGCATCGATCGGTTATCATTTGTCCCTACAAAAAATTGGATTGTTGGAGTTGAGGATTACTCATCACTATTTTGTCGCTCTGTCCAGTTTGTCGTAAAGAAAGTGCTTCCTCAATCTGAACTGCAACTAAAGCTTTAATTGACTCACAAGGGATACTTCCGACCTGTCCATCGAATCCAGGGTTCCCACTTATACCAAACTGTGCAGTATATGTATGCGATTTTTCTCTAAAAGTGAAGAAATTTCCGTGTAAAACTAACTTTTCCTCACGGTGTGAAGATATCTGTGACGAGCGGTGAGTGACTACCGGGGTCACTCACTGCACTTTTTTCTCCTCCAATTCACTACCTCTCCCCAATCGTCCACCGCTCGTCACAAATATCGTCACACCGTGACGAAAAGTTAGTTTTATACGGAAATTTCTTCACTTTAGGGGAAAAGTCCCATATATACTGAACAGTTTGGTATAAATGGGAACCTTGGATTCGATGGACAGGTTGCAAGTGTCCCTTGTCAGAAAATCAAGAATATTAAACAATCTAGTTATTATGGAAACTTAATGAATTCAAACCTACCAGTAATTAAAAATAAAACATATTTGCTCTTTTTTGCTATTTTTTTTGCACAATGCAAAATCGGGTAAATTTTTATGTACCTAATCTTGAAGCTAAATTTTAACTTTACATGTAAATATGCATTTTTAGCGGATTGTTAGTGCAAAAACTGCAAAATATACTGAGCAAAAAAGCAAACCTGGATCCCCATTAGCTGAACAGATTGTTAAAAACCCTTGAATACCTATGAAAAATCTGACCACAAAGATCCTTCACGGAAATTCCTTCATATTCGTATTTACCTAGAATTTCAAAATATTTACCCGTCGATGGTGGCGAGCTTTCGAATACAATGTAATATGCTCAAAATATTTAGTTATTAGAACTTCAAGATAAAACTAAAATCTTGTTCCATTTTTGCCCATTTACTTTCATGCTGCATGAAGCTTCCGGCGTATGACTCGTGGTCTGGCACAAGGGACCCTGAACGGACCCCTTACGTTTATTGTCGTTTTCGACCCATTCCTGAAACAACTCCAACAAGTGGCTAATCTGTCTCGCCTCCATGTGTGTGGGTTTGTGGATGATGCGACAGCAGCAGCCATTGAATCTACCCCTGATGACCTCACCACTACCGACCTACTACATGAAGCAACCCGAAATATAAAGATGAGCCTAAATGTGAAGAAAACGGTGATAGTCAAATGTGACTTTTCGAGAACTAAACCCAGTGACCACTGGCATTTCAATCTCTTAGGAGAAACAGTGCCACAACAACAACAAATGAAAGTGCTTGGGGTTATTATCAACAACAAATTAACATGGGATGACCAGGTTATTAGCATGGTGTCCAATGCGTCGAAACGCTTTTGGGCACTAAAAGCTATGAAAAAGCTCGGATTCCAACCAATCGAGCTGGTGGCGTTCTATAAATCCTCCATCATCCCAGTACTGGAATATGCATCGCCTGTATGGGGACATGCACTCACAACCCAACAAATGGAAGATTTAGAAAAGATCCAGTGCCGTGTTTTAAAAATCATATTTGGAAGAAGAGTCAAAATATTCTCTGTAGAATATATTGAGCTTCTCGATAAGTATGGTCTACACCTTCTAGATAAGCGTAGAGAGAATCAATTATTCAAATTTGGTTTAAATTTACTTAATAATCCCAAATATAGAAACTGGCTGCCCGATTTTAATTCCAACAATTCTAGACTTAAAAAGAAAAACTTTTTTGTTCCGTTCAAATGTAATAGGGTATGTTACCAGAATTCCACTTTACCAGCTATTGTCGATTTACTAAATTCTAGATTTCGAGAAAATGAACAACCGTTTTCAAAATATGTTAGCAATGATCCATGAAAATTGCCCTAAACTGATTTTAAAAATATATTACTTGTTATATATATTCCTAACTATACCTTCCATTTTTTATCTATATGTTAATCTTTCAAATCTATACTTAATTGATGACTAAGCGAGCCCGTCGATGAATCTTTATGATGTATTGTTGCTCTTTACTGATGAATAAATCTAAATCTAAAAAAGGTATATGTGTAACATATGGTATGTCGTCACTCACTCCAACGTTAAATTTGAATAGTCCGTGTGGGTAGCCCTTACAAGATAGAGAGATGCGGTAAAAAGCATTAGAAGCCCCTTCAATTTCTAGGGATAGGGTACGCACACGGTTTTTTGAAATTTTGTTTAGTTATTGCCCTATTCACCTTTCTGTGTCATGTGTCATATGGTCCTGGGGACACTAAAAACGTTCTCAAATGGTCAGGGTGCACGGTATATAAAAACGGTTAGCACAATAACATTCACAACCTATTTGGGCACAATAAGTGCCTGATGAGGTTTTTTGATATAATGCTTCCTTAATCCAGGAAAATTAAAAACGTCCATTCAGGACAGCGTCAGCCTCAAACGGGTGGAGCATAGACGACACGCTTTTTCGACCCAATCTTTATAAAATCGTATTCCAGATGGTCATGTGGAGTTCACTGTATGAAATTTTTTTCGAAATTTATATTCTACAAAATTTATGATCAATTTCGTTAAAAATTCCTCATGTAATGAAAAAATGGATTCTTTTCCGCGGTTTTACTGCATAACTTGTTTTAGAGTTTGTAATGGGAAGCCAGGTTTGCTTTTTTGCCCAGTTTTAATTCCCAACCTCTCAAATTGCCCCTTCACACTTCGCTCCATATCGACATGGCACCCGCGTAATTTGAACCCATTCGACAATGGCTTTCGATAGACCCATACGGTGAAATTCATTTGTTTGACTTTTGACCTCCCCCACAAGGTATCTGTAAGGTCAGAGACGTTGACGCCATTGACTTCTGGGTTATATTTCCTTCAAATTTGATACCCCACATGACGATCAACCTCTAAAAACACGGTCATGACCTTCTTGGCGACGTAATGACGAGACCTATGACCTCCATCGAATCTCACCTGCGCCTTGACCAAACAAACACGTTGGATGTCCTAATTCGTATCCGTTCAAAAATTATCGTGCATACGGACTGTCCGTCCGTCTGTCCGTAACGGACAGACGGACGGACAGACAAGGCAACACCAGAAAGGGGTTTCACCCCTTAGTAATGGACTACCAGGGGAACCACTTTGCGTAACTTTTGGTCAACCAAACCCAACTTTCCGCATGGACATATTTATTCTTAGGTGACTTTCCAGCCGGAATGCTTAAAAATGAATATATTAGACTGTTGCCCGCGAGTATTTAGTAAATTTAGAGACAAAATGAGCCACAAGTGCAAACCTAGGTCGTATCGATTTCACTGGATTTCACAAAAAAAAGCACAAACTGGTTTTTGGGTGAGAGAATGAATATAGTGTAGCTTTTTAGCCCGACCCAGGGCTTATGTACCCGTGTTGTCCGTCCGTCCGTCTGTCCGTCTGTCTCGCGATAACTCTCTTATACCAAGGTTGCAGTCGAGTATGGTACATGTAAAAATATTAGGTTTTTTTTTCAAAAAACGGGTATGTTAAAATTCTCACTGTGACCTCAATTTTTGACCGATTTCAAAAATTTAAACTGTTTTAGAAACCTCAGAAAATTTGGTTCATTTCCTATTCCCAAATTTTTTAAATATGACCACACCCACAAGAAATTAAGGTCACAAAACACATAAGATTTTTTGGAAAAAAGCTCTAATTTTATTACATGAACCATAATAGCGTTAGGCAGAAATTGGAACAACTGTACTTGGGCCGCGTTATTTATGCTGCTAATGATGGTATTGGGTTCACTTTATCGGAGATTTGGCTACTTCCGTAACAACATTGGTGAGGCCAACAGTTCCATTGACGTTACAGGATCTGGCGAATTCCCCTCTAGTAATTACAACACAAGCGTCATACCCAACTAAAAACGGGGATCAAAGCAATCTCGTCTATAAGATAAACGAAGTTGTATCTAGTTGGGCTGAAGATTTAGTCGTAGTTACCAAACTGAAGAAAATTATAGGTAGAATTTTTCTTACGACGCAACCCACAATAGACTTCGTAAATGCATTTACTAGCAGGGCCAAAGTAAGCTGTGACGCTGGACAATGTGAACATCCGTTGGGAGATTCTATGGAATTTATGGATACCCTAGATCGGCTGCGGGCAGTAGTGTGGTGTGTGGATTCGACAAGAACTCACATCACGATTATGGGAAGGGAAGAAACTCCATTTTTTGACAAGCGTATCTGGCTAATCAGGAAGTATTTTTTGTCCTCCGATTTCCTTACTGGTATATAATGGCTAGAACAGAGTGGAGTAATAGCCGTCTGGCAGGATCGAAGTGATTTATTACTGGACAGGGAATATTATTATTTCTTGAAAAATGTTGAAAAACTAGATACCTTTCGTAAGATTCTCGTTCAAAGGTGGTTTCACATGAAAAAGCGTATTCACGCCCTGTTGGTTTTTTCGGAAGTTACCAAGGAATCGTTAAACTATTGTTACGTTTTATTCTTTAGCCTGCTGTGTGGGGCACTGCTTATGTTTGGAAAGGAATCTTCTAGCATTACGAAAACTGCAATTTATATAAGATGGACATCACTAAGGTATAGCAAGTTTAGATGTAGGTGCAGACGTACATAACTTTAGGGCAAGGTGCGAGAGTATTTCATTGTAAAAACTTTAGCGTATTTTGAGTTCCATGTCACTTATATAAAAATGATAGGACCAAATACCAGATATTTCATAAACGTAATGATACAATTCCTGCTCCCTTTCTAAACAATGGTCACGACATTGAACAAGTGACTTGCTTAAAATACTTGTGAGTTGGAACTGGACTCCTCACTGAGACTTAAAACTCACTATGACACTAGAAGGAAACGTTTATCTGCTAATTTAGGATATTTATATGATCTTATAAGATATCTTACTGATACACTTTTATAACCGATAATCCAATGCCGAGTAAAACTAAACCCGTGGAGTGGTGTGGAGATGCACGACGCTGTGTGGGGTTGCGAGCCCAAAAAGTTAAAACATTACTCGGGTTTTGGTATCAGCTAACACAAATGTGAGTTACGCTGTTACTTCGCTCCGGGTTCATTTTAGTAGCCTGATTAACTTGAATTTGGTTATTATTAGTTAGTTCTTCTTACTTTTTTTATGCGTAAACGAAAATTCCTCGGAACCCGTGATTTACTTTGAATATTTATACATATATTAATTGACAACTTATAATTAATTATGTTCAATATGTTGTAATAAATTTGTTATAACTAAGTCTTGTGATTATGTATCTGACGGATTAATGCTTGAACCACAGCCTGTGGTTCGCAAACTACGATTCTACTACTTTTAAAACCCAAACCCCCCAAATTGTGTTCAATATTTAACAGAGTTGCATGAGAATTGCCTTCCATTTACTGACCAATGCAAAAATTTATTCGGGTCTGTGTGCTGTGAATCCCTTGCCACATGCGAGTGTGAGGAAACAGCATCCCAATATTACAGCGTTCCATATCGATATCAACTCCATGACCACTGCCTTCCAGAATCTAAGAATTAGAATGACGAAACTGTGTTCAGGTTGACGGATAGCACACTATTTTCACCACTTAGTTACATTCATTGTAACGGTTTATTAAAGTATTTAATTAATTACTGACATATTTTTTAGATAATCCTGATGTGAAATCCGCAGATGTTGACATTTTCCTATTCGTATGTTTAATTACAGTAATTAAATAATATGTAATTCAATAGATGGGCTGCCAGATCGCCGACATTTTTAATAGTGGATATTGAACTAAAAAAGAGATAGCCCCATTATTTAGTTACCTCCTCTACTTTATATTCTCATTATTTAAATATGTCTCACCAAAATGAACGATAGCACGATAATGATTCCTTTCAATCTGGGGTCTAACGTTGGCGAGAACGTGACGAGAGGTGCATCCCCTTCCCCATCACGACCCCATGACCCGACCTTCTCCCCATTAACTAATATCTCGTAAGACCCTCTGCAACAACAGGCAAAAAAACAGCATCCCCAGCAAGAAACTTTAACCTTTTTCATTGTCACAGTTCCACCTCCCGTGATATTCACGGTAAGAGTCTGCGCACCGCAAAAAGCCCAATTTCTTCCCAATGCGGTGTATGGCAGAGGCGTGTGGCGATACCTTGAAGCGAACACGCCCAGTGAAGTGCTCCCACTCCGAATATTGCTGCCCTTTTTGCAAAAAAAAACTTTACAGAATTTTGACAATTTAAAAGAGTACTGCTAAATTTTTAGTGTTACCGACAAATCATAGGTCGCCGTGACAAACTCGATGCCTTTGTTGTCCGTAAACATCATCGTGATAGCTCGTGCGATGTCAAGGTTCGCAACTACTTGTTCACTGTAGGAAAACATTTGGTGGTCCTCGGCATCAGACGCGTACCTCGTTGTCGGTCCTGGTAAACCATAGGTGTAAGTTGGCATACATGTTAACATTCATTCAGTTAATGATGAATAAATAAATTATTCATTCAATATTCGAAAATTTAATGAATATTGAACAAATATTTTATTCTGATTTTAAAATAAATGAATAATGCATGAATATTTCTTTCATCATTCATTTTTTAATCGATTGTTATGGTCGATGTAAAAATCTTTGTTTCAATCTTTCCTTTCAATCTTTGAGTTTTTTTTCTACGTAAAATGCGAATGTTAAAATTTTCATTGCGACCTCAATTGTTGACCGATTTAAAAAAATTGAACTGTTTTAGAAAATTTGTACAATTACGTCAATTCGGTATTCCCAGATTTTGAAAATATGACCAAACTCCTTGAAAATTAAGGTAACAACACACATAAGATTTTTTTTAAAGCTCTAATTTTTTACATCGACCATACATAATACACAGGGAAAGTTGAGAATTTTTAAAATAAATAATGAACGAATGGTGAATAATTAATAAGTACTGAATCATTGATAAACATTTTTTTTACAAATTACGAGTGAGTGAATTAGGAATGAATGTTCTTTTCAAAGCTTTAAATGAATGAGCTTTGAAAAAACTTTTTACCGGATCTTTTAATATAAAATGCTCCCAATTCGTCATCCAACACGATGAGAGGATGGGTTGGTAGATGCAGGACATGATTGAGTAGTTGGTCTTCTTGAGAAATCGACTGCATATAAATTTCCTTGGAAGACATTTGAAAAGTAATTTGTTAGGATGCGACACTGAACAAAATATTTGTATTGTGGTTTCTGCTACGATACCGATTGTACACTGGTTACTATAGGCGTGCCAATAAAAAATACAGATTGCGTTGGAAGGGTTATATAGATACTGTTATTTGGGTTGAATGGTGGTATCTAACAAGTATTGGGTGCCCGGATAGTAGACATCCATTTACAGGTATATTAATAAATCGCATGGAATTTAGAAAGAAGATAAGCACATAGTTAAGCCTGATGATCATATATATCATCAAGCAGTTTCTGGCTACTTGCGTTTACAGATAATACAGCTTATCGGATTCTTTTATCGTAATGTGATTGGATTTACAGAAATAATCCGCCTGATGCTCACTTTGCATACAATCTACGACAATTCCTGGACATATGTAAAGCGTAGAATCGTAGAATCATTTCAACGTCCACGACCATTTAAATGTATTGATTCATTCGTAATTCGAGATTTCCGTTTTTGAGAGAATAACGAAATTAGTTAGCCTTCTAAATCCCTTCCAACATTTTATGAACACTGAAGGGTTCATAGTAAAGAAAATTTGGGTAAAAATCTAGGTTTGGGTAAAATCAGCCCAACCTTATAAGTATGACTCATATGCATCCTTGTATATGAAAACTTTGCACCTGGGCGTATAAATATTAAGGTTGGTAACCAGACCAACTGTTGCATCACCCAAAATTGTGTTTACCTTATATAAGTAAATTTGTCTCGAGTTGCAGTAGATTTTACTAAATTTATTGTATTGTGACAACATCTCCGAGTTGAATATATTAACAGATTCATCATTACCCAAATTTGATAATTTTTTGACAGTTGATAGTTTTTTCTTCTTGTTGAATCTTGTCGAGATGTAGAGTTCGACTAATCCAGCTCCTGTGTGTGTAGCGTCGTCCTTCTACCAATAGAGATTGAACTAAAACCAGCCCAAATAAGATTACAAGCATTTCTGAACATTGTATCTAACTCATTCTAATTTATCGTTGGAAATCTCACCACAGTGAACGATAACACGACGATGATCCCTTTCAATTCGGAAGTTTCACTGGGTGGGAATGTGACGCGAAGCGCATCATCTCCGCCATCACGACTCAGCGAACCCACCTTGTCCCCATTAACTAATATATCGTAAGAGGGCGACCCACTACAACAACACGCAAACAAACAGCACCCCCGGCAACCAACTTTTCTCGGTTTCATCGTCACTATCCCACCCCGTGTAGGGATCGCGACAAAAGTTTGTCTGCCACAACAGCCACACCCTGCCCCTGTTGTGATAAAGGGCCCCGCCTCGCAGCAACCTGCCGGATTTAGCACTCCAAGGTGAGCGTCCACAGTCCGAATTTTTCCGCCCTGCAATTGGTAGTTTATACCTCGTATAAAAATGAAGTACACAATTTTTGTGTTTACCGCAAAGTCATAGGTCATTGTGATAAATTCGATCCCATCGTTGTTCGTGAACATCATCGTGGCTGACAGGGCGTGCACTCGATTTATATGGACCTTCTCACTGTAGGAGAATATTTTTTGTTTGTCCTCGCCACACGCGTAACTCGTGGCGTGCCCTAGATTCAATATAAAGAAATCAAATTTTAATAAAATAAAAAAAATATGCACAAAATTATTTACCGGATCGTTTAATATAAAATGAGCCCAATTGACCCAATAGGCGGTGAAGGTATGGGGGTTCGCAGATACGATTAAGTAACTGGAGTGGTTGTTGGGAACATGGCTGTGTGGAAATTGGGTCGGAAGACATTTGCAATTTCTATTTATTGGGATCACACTGGAAACAATTGCAATTTCTTACAAAATTAGGACTGCACAAATTAGTTGTGTGAGTTGATATAAAAGTAATCGCATGCATTCCAATGGGAAGCTCAAATATGCATTTATTTGTGTTATCGGGTCGCCACAGATACATAAATCCATAAAACATGCTCTTATCTTATGAACCGGTGATCTGCTGAAGTAAAATAAACCAAATCGAATTTGTTTAATCAGAACGTCGGATTTAGATAAATAATAAATCGTTGCAAACGAAATGTAACAAAGAGGTGAAACCAACCGGAAATGTCCCTGGAGGCGCGCCCACATCTTCCTCCGGTTATTTTCTACCATTGCCTTAAATTGATTGTCCCGTCTCATTTCTCGCCAAATCGACACGTCACCCGCGTAATTTACTCATCCTCAATCACGTCTTTTGGACGACACCCAATATGGCCAAATTCATCTTATATACATACGCATATGTCAACATAACTACATAACATACACCATATAAGTGCTTAATTAATTTAATCAAATATGATAAATTAATGTATCATATTTGATATAAAATTTTATATCAAATCTTAATATCATGTCGTTTATTGTCACGTTTTACCTGAATCTTGCCGTATTTCCCGAATTGCGTGAATTGTATAAAATTGTTAACATGCTAAAAAACTCATGATGTGGCCCCTTTTGTGAAACCTTGATAAACACTTATCAGAAATATTTACTCATTAATCCTGTCTACATATCGTGTGGCATTCCCATCGCATCATGAATGCATCGTGGAAAGGATGAAGTGAGATGGTGTCAACTATCCTTCCACTCCAACCCGACCATGCACTGAGAGAGTGCAAAAAATAGAAACATTGTTTGTGTCTACATTTTGAGTTGACGACAACTTCTTGGCCTCTTCATTTACTGTAGCTAAATAATTGTATGGCATTAATGTAGGCTAGATTATGGCATATTTTGTAATGAAATTGGGTGATTGAGGATGGAAAGAGAATGGAAAGATTATTATGAAGTGGGCGTTAAAGAGATGAAGAACGGTTAATAAGGCACATCTTCCATTACCAAAATAAATATATTGTCTCATCACGCCTCGGTTCATTATCTCATGGACTTGTAGTTTTTCTTACATCATCTGGGCTTCACACACACACATATTCCGCTGTTTTCTCTGGAAACATTCATTGGTCCTCCCACGAACGGGGGAATGCTCACAATATGAACATTGTTAAACACAGTTATGACAGCTTTATCTATTTGACATACTAACTACAATAGATTAGTAAATACCTCTTATCGCAATTTTAAATAAATAAACCCAGTTACTGGTTAGTTCTGAGTCATAATTACTGATAATTTTTCTTTTGTATCTATACAGTAATACATACATACATACGTACTAATATTCTGTTTTTATCTATGCAAGATGATAACTTCAGTCAGAATAAAACTGTGTGTTTCGTGAATACGACCCGTAGTTTCTGCAAGTAATTAACTATTCTACCATATGTAAGTATACTTTGTCAAATTATTTGAACGAAATTAAAGGAAATACTTTCTGCAGTTTATCATAACCGTTAAAAATTAAAGCCATACATATTTGTTTTACATAGATACTAACCATGGAGTGTCACGCAGCTATGCAAAATGATGTGGTAGTTAAAAAAAGTTTAACTAATTAACATACTGATAATTACTGATAGGAAATATTTGTCGGAATAATATTTTACATATTTAGGTTCTAAGAACCATTTTCTCCTACTTGGACTTTAACAATCTTAAGCAAGTTCGACTAGTGGACAATAAGTGGAATTCTCTCTCTGAAAAGCAATTTGTGAATAAAAGTCTGGTAATAAGAAACTTTTATAATTTAGACAATTCATACAGATAAATAATAATGAAAATGTATGAATTTTATATTTTGAGGTGAAAAATTGAATTTTTTGGTAACAAATCTTAAAATTAGCAAAAGCCTTGTTGTTCTTTTACTTTTACAGGTTTCCATAGCACTTGGTCTAAATTATTCAGAAAACTTAACCAAGACAACAATTGTTCCATATATTACCCTACGAGGGTACCTACAAGCACAACACAGAAGTCTTCCTATGTGGGAGGTTGAAATGGGCCAGGCATTCGGGGACGAGGTTTCTGATTATTTCCAGAAATTTAAACATTTCAAAGTCCATTACGTTGGTGCATGGAGAGCATCAGAGCAATATGCAATTCAGAGGGAAACTTCGTTAAAACGTAGCCAAAAATTGTATATATAAATACAGACTTAAGTTTTATATATATTAAATATATAAACACATTCAATTCACAGACTTGGCTCAACTTATCGAAATTATGCGACGCCCAGACGGCTCACTACGGATTAACTTTGAGTTTGGCAAAACAGATAACGAGCAGAGATATGGTAAAATTATTCTGGCCAGATCCCTCATTTGCATAACTGACACCCGCACAAAATCGTATAACCGAAGTTAATATTTATTTGTTGCATCGTTTAACTTGATGTTGATGTCATACACGAGTAACATATAAATTCTGACTCATAGAACAGTGGCGAAAATGATGAAAATTGCAATTGACATCACAATTAGTGCTTTTTAAAGACTAATCAAGACTTAATTCTTCACATGTGTAAAAGTAATTACTTTTTGGTTAGCTACTTTATAAGTGTTATTTTTTTTCTGGTGTATTGGAAAATAATTATTTAAATAAGGGAACGTCCATAAATTATGTCACGCAAAAATGCCGATTTTTTAGACCCCCCCCTCCCCTCTTGTCACGCGTTACAGCCCTTTTTAACATGTGGTGCAAGTTGACCTGTGACGCAAAACTTTAATCCCCACACCCACCTCAGCCGTTACATAATTTATGGATAAGCCCAATGCATTCCTGGCCTAAATTTGGGATTTTGTGCGATTGTCAATTGTGCAAATGAAAAGCCTGGCCATAATTATTTTACTGTGCGTGTCAGGTGACGGGGCTGCCATGGTGACCAGTGCAATAAATAATTGTTCTAATGTTACTATGGGTTTGAAGATGAGATCTTGTTTTAATGACGATTATTACGAGCCGGAACCGGAATTGGTACTTGATGCCTTTCCTCCCGGTAAGTGAATTTTTAATTTTCTGGTGATAATTTTTTTAAATTAATTTTTATTTTTTTAAAACTAAGTGATTCGTATTTATTAAATTAGAAACTTTGCAAACAATGCTAAATCATAACGATTACCTACTTATGTATCATCCAGATTTTTCGTTTTACCCAGATATTCTACACTTTCTTAGGTTTCTACATTTCTTTTTGTTTGATATCTAGAGACTAAATTCAGTACTTGTACCAGTATTGAAATAAACTCGGCTCAAGTTGAAGATACCGTCTTATTTTTCACAAATTTGCAAAAACTTCAATTTACGTCCAGATGTTATCGTGATGTTTTCCCAACTGTGATGGATCGTATTGTTCAAAATTTGGACCAGTTTGATAAATTGACGGATATTCGATGCGAAAAATCCGTCCTCCTAGAAGTGAGTTCAAGTTCAAAAGTTGAAAGAGATTTCTTTTGTATAGCATAAATGCTAAAATTACTTATTGAATTTACCAGAATATCGGATCCCTGAAAAAACTTTCGACCCCCTTGAAACATTTACATCTAAGGATACGATGCAATTTCTACAGCGGAATTGATGATGGTTATGCAGAACTAGAAGAAATCCTGGCTAAGCATAGCTTGACCTTGGAAAGTTTACAATTATCCTTCAAATGGAAAATTAACTTCGATGATGATGACGAAGACTATGACGAAGGAGTAAACTTGGGCAAAATTAGGACGTCAGATATTTTCCCAAAACTGAAAATTCTTGCGATGACAGTGGTAAATTCGTATCGTGGTTCTGTTTCAGACTATCCGTCGCCAGAAATGCTGGACATTTTCGGACTGCAGGAAATTTTCGAGGTGCAAATTTAAAGGTTTTCTTGCACAATTTATTTCAAATCTTTGCCATATTTGACTTTCAGGAAGGGAGATTTTACACTAAATTTCCATCGCTGCAATTCCTCAAGCTGCACCACGCCGTCACACCTGGATGTTCTATACAGGGAAATATATTTAATGATGAAGCAGTAACTCGTTTCCAGAATTATGGAATTGTATCAATTTCGCAGACTAATTTCGTATTTGCAGAGGAATGTACAACAGACGATGAGAATGATTATTAATCTTGAATCTACGATGATTCATCTAGTTAAACGGAAGGATTTTCTTGTATGGGATTCTTATGGCTCACGTCCTGACGTTTTAAAATATTAAGCATAAGTATTGTCAGCAAAGTAAGTCAATATAGCACAGGATTTCTTCGCGTCAAAAGGCCGGGCCCACTTAATAACATTGGGAGCGGGCTGAAATTCAATCTGAACATCTGCTATTGTCATATTTTTCCGACGATATTCTGTGGAAGGGCAAATGCTTCTTCTCTAAATTCGTAATTAGTAAACTGTTGGAAAACCTTAAATACAGGGATGTAGATAAATACATACACAAATACTTGAAGCAATAAATGCAATTGAAATGTAGTTAACAGAGAACTTGAATCCATGTTTCCAAATAACTATAAAAGTTTAGCTTATCGTTTTTAGTTGTCTTTTTACGCATACTTACTACGTATTAAAAAAGAAAGTACATAATGTCATGATTCATAGATCAAGAATTTGGGCAAATACGAATGAAATCGTTACTTAACTAATCCCACACGATACCTAACTTAATTTCTAGACCGTTTATCATCAGCAATAACGGAGGACATTTCCTTTAATTAGTCTTTCGGTATTAAAGCTACAAGGTTAGAGTGACCAGAAGATTATGAAAAAAATTGATCTACCTTCCAGAAACTGTAAAGGGTAATAAGATTACCAAATTTTTTGAAGATATTCAAACGAAAGTGACGACATATTTAAATAGTGAATCAACTGAAACTAGTAAAACATTCGTAGTAATGGATGATGCACGGGCAATTAAAAAGTACAAGAAAGTGCTCAAGGCGTATGGTACCCGCCTGATTGCTGATAGCAAAGGGGAGACACCTTTTACTCACATAAGTTATGCGCACGCAAGTGGAAACATCATTCTGCCAATTTTTCAGAGACAATTCGGATACCTGTTAAGTTTTGGATTGCACGATAGGTGGACTAAATTTAGTAATTTGTTTAATCCACCAAAACAGAAGTGTATATCAGATAATGCCAGCTACCATAAATATTGTGCTATGGCTATGGCAAACGCAAGAGAACAAATTATTTTCCATGAATCTGATCCTGTGTCACTTAAATCGGCCAGGAATCTGTTCGCTTTGTGGGGTGTGTTTGTAATAATATCGGTTTTAACCATCGTAAAGGAAATTTGGTACAGCAATATCGTGCGCCATGTAGTTAATGGGATTTCTAGATTACCAATATTATATGGGCTTGTCGTAAATGTCTACAAAGACATTTTACGTAGACGAAGTAATATAGCATTTGTATTATGTGACTGAAGGGTACTAATCTTCTAACTCGTACATATATACTTAATTTTGAATAACCACTCCCCACACCTTGAGCTAGCTTATTCTGTTTTGTTGGATTTTGTGAGGATCCCGGCGACTTCTACTCGCTAGGGAGCAGTGCAAATAAAAATATGTGCAACAATCAGTGATATCTTCAATTATACTACCAATTTATTAACACATTTCTCTCTTTTGCAAACGCAAACTTTGAAAATTACCTGTCTCAAAATCAAGGTCCTTCCCGTTTACTTGGGCAACCACAGTTGAACGAAGTGTGAATTTTTCTAGCAAATGCATGCATGCATTTCCTGCAGGTCTGTAGAGGGCTAGGTTCTGAAAACCCCTTAGGTTTAGAGCCGAATCTACATAAGGTTTTGGTCGATATATTACAATTAGAGGATTTTGCGTATTTATTACTTATGGCAAACGGAGTTAAATTTTAATGGACACACCATAGCTCAGTTCAAATTTGTGTGACCAGGTTTCAGAGTTGAGGAAGAAAGTCGTGAACTGGAAGTGTGCGCACTTCAAATACAATGATACGTTCTCCAGGAAATCAACGCATGAGATTTGATTGCGACATTTTCTAACGTACTGATTTATGTACGAGAAATTTGTTTTCCTTAGGAGTAGTTGTAAACCAGACTCTTAAGAAAGTTGGAATCATAATTTCATTTAAAGTAAATCTTGACCCCTTTCAAAAATGGACAGTTATTCATGATTTAAGTACCTCTGTGTGAGCATCATTATGCGAATTTGGCTTCATAACTGTTTTCATAAACTTGTTCAAATTGTGGCAATAATTTAAATAATCACACAATACAGCTTTTTAAGCCTAAGTTTAATATTATCCTGTGTTACTTCATATTTGAAAATAAAATTTAAAACAAATTTTGACCTTACTATTTCAAGCTTTATTATAAATTTTAGCTATCAAGTACAAATTGGGATTGGTATTAATATTTAGAAATATTTTAGGGAATTTCTAACCTAGTTTATAAATACATAGATCAGGTCGTCCTGACTATGGTCATCCTAAAGTGGGATGGAGGAATGATGTTGTGTCAACAAGGTGTCAAAATAATATAGAAATGACCAAAGTTGTGGTGTGCATAATTATAAATGAATACATACCAATCCATACGAATTTACGTGATTTATTTTAGGACAGGGTTCCACTTAAATTGAATGTCTAAATAGATAAATTATAAAATAAAGTTCGACACGGTTTTGATATGGGGAAAACCGATGCCGTATTCCAAGCATTCGGAAACAAGATAGCCTCGTCCACTATTTTTTATGAAATATTATATTAACTTCATCTCACATTAAGAAT
This sequence comes from Folsomia candida, assembly GCF_002217175.1. NCBI lineage: Eukaryota > Metazoa > Arthropoda > Collembola > Entomobryomorpha > Isotomidae > Folsomia > Folsomia candida. The sequence goes on along the minus strand of NW_019091259.1, from coordinate 229,161 downwards.
GGTGTATCAGTACATGCCAAAAAAATTTCTGAAGATAAGAATTTTGAATTATAATCCATTGAGTCGCCATTGCCCCTGGGATTTCTAAAAATAGTGATGGTTAATACCCCACATTCTGATATCACTGAACTATGTGGCACCTTTGTGGCATTCTGATATCGTGGAAAAAGGGGTAAAGGTCAGGGCAAAAAATTATGCAACAGACGTTTTGAAGTCTATTATGAACCCCTTAATCAAACCTAATTCAAAGGACTCCCAGGAATCGTCCAGCAGGACTCAAAATCTGCCCACAAGGCGAAAATGACGAAAAAGTGGCTAAAAGATCATTTTTCAGACTGCATTTCTTCTGCGGATAGGCTCTCATCGTTGCTTGACTGGACTATGCCATGTGGTCTAAACTGGAGGCAGATGTCTCCTCTAAACACCACATAAGTGTGGACGTTTCAAAAAAATCGTTGACAAGAGGGTGCAACACTTTATCCCTAAAAAGCGTGCGTGCCGTCATTGACTGTTTTTTTTTCGTCTCCAGCGCTGTATTAATGCACGAGGAGGAAATTTCGAAGACTAAATGGCGTTTCTTATATCAAATCTCACTGGCTTTCCAATGAAATAAATTTGAAATTTCTAATATTAAAGTTACAAAAGTTATGTAGGTTTGTTTTACTAATGTTTGAGGGTCCCGGACTAGGTATGTAGTGAATACATACCTAGTCATACAATTTTGGGAGTATGATTAAATAAAAATTTATGTACGATGTGGAAAATCAGTGTAAATTTATGAACGAATTTTTAAACCAAAATTTATTTATCAGATTTTATCAGAGTTTTTTTCACTCTGACAACCCTCATTTTGCTAACAGACAGGTTAATGCCGTAAGTAGCATTTAATAATAGTAGAATTATGCTTTATATGATTGTAAAGAGAAACCAAACGAAAAACTAATGTCTAAGTACGGTATAAAGAAATTGTTTGTCTTTCCAAAATTCGAGAGAGGAAAACATTTGCATTCACTATGTCTAACATTTTCTTAATTCCCATTGTTGTGCAACGTCAGTAGGTTTCAAGTTTGCTATTTGCAAATTTAATCCACCATTCCCTAATTCGATGCTACATATTGAAACATCTCTAGGTTACATTTCTTGTGAAACAAAATTCAATAAACATTTACCCAGTATTGCGAAGGCTGCTGTTACGTCTGTTGACGTAATGGTCGTTGTGATTATAGATATTCCAGAAGTTGGTGCCACTTACTGGAATAAAATGCCAGTCGTCGTCGGGATTGCTTACAACATCATATATACATGGGTGGTCCTCTGCACCAAAATGACATGTCAACACTTTATATTGCCAAGATCCTCCCAATGCAGATTGAATAGAGTAAGTTGAATTAATTTCTAAAATTGGAATATATAATTTGTTGTGTATAACGACCTCTCATGTACTCTGCAAACAATTTGGTGTACATAAATTCTCGGTGTAGCCACATATATGCACGGCGAGTGGTGTAAATTCTTCACTCCGCTGTGGGTGAAATATACACCGAGCAGAGTTACACGGCGGGAATCTGCACCAATTTATTTACAGTGTAGCCGAATGACATATATAAAAGTACGTTTGAACTCCAGCCTCCATACTTCCGACAAGTTACTGCAATTGTTTCTGATGGTATTCGTTTGAACTCCATTGCCATTAATAGGTAATTCGTCATAGACGTCTAAGGCCTAAACAAATATACACATACATACATAAAAGGCATTTTGCGATATTTAACACCAGGAAAATTAATTGTTGAAGACGTCTAAAAAAATACAACCAAAACAATTGCATCTTTTTAATAAGTCAATTAAAAATGGCATTTGTTTCAATAAGTAAAAGACTAAATATTAACTCTTTCGGCTTTGTAATGTTTAACTAAACCACGAAGACTAAACATTAAAGTATTTGGGAATTTACGTTATTGGGCAAATTGGATAATCTGTAAATGTATCGGTAAGTTCGTGAAGAATAAAAAAATATTATCCATGCCGTTTCCGACATGTATGTATTTATTACTCTTTTTTCTTAGTGACGCAAATACCAGACAACAAAAATTCACTATGAAAGCAGTTACCCCACCCAAAAAAAAGTGATATTTAAGAATTTTGAAGAACCAATGTTAACCGATTTTGATGAAATTTGGCACAGATCATTGTTATACAATTTAAATAAGATTGAGCAGACGGTTTTGTAAAATTTTGATTTTTACTCGACTTATGGACAAAAATGTGCGCTCGGATTCGCTTTTCTATTTATTACTCTAAACTGGAGAACTGCACAATCATAAATTTTTGGAATTAGTTACAGCAAGTTCTTATGAAAATTTCAAGACCGATATGAGCAAAATCGGTTCAGAAATAAGCAGTTTTTATCCATACTGAAATTATGCTGTTTTTGCATAGGAATTATTAGAAATAAAAGTCTCATATTGTCACGGACAACTTGTCAACGCAAAACAATTGCTCAATTACAAGTTATAAATAAACAAGGTCCCCAAAAACGGGAAATCTTAGTGACGCTTTGTGCGGTAACAGGGAATAGATACAGTTTCTTCCACAATATTTGCATCACCACTCCGCCAACTACCTATTCTTTTAGCTTCGCACTTGTGTGACACCAATTAAAATATTTTAAAGTTATAGTGAACAATGATTGGGAGTATGAATTCGAGATTATGAAAAATAGTGGCGAATATACTAGTAGTTTTTAAAGCAGATAGGGACACAATTATTTAGCGGAGTGTTGATGCAAATATTGTGTAAGAAAATGTATCTATTCCCTGTTATCGCACACAGCGTCACTAAGATTTCCCGTTTTTGGGGACCTTGTTTATACATTAAAGTTAAAAGTAACTCGCGAATTAGTGGACGCTGCGTCAAGAAATAATCTTGAACTATTTCCTTTTAAATTTCAGGAAACTTTAACCAATATAGTGCCTACTGTGTTAAAGTTAGTAAGTCTTAGTTTCTTTGACTATTGTTATCATGAGGCACAATCCCGTGGTCGGTGACTTCTAAACAAGTTCTTCCAAGCAGGAAAATGGATTTTGTAAGCTTTCCACTGACTTGAAGAACATGGTACAGTGGTTGAAAATTTACTAGAATATACATTTCTACATGCCAGCCGTATGGCGGATAGTTTCCGAGATATTTAAGATTTCAAGCTATGATACCTTTAATTTAGGGAGATATTAATAGAGTAAATCCAGGGTACTAGCGAGGTACGAAAAGGTCGCTACGAAAAGGTTTTTATCTATGTAGCAAATATTTATGGCACAGCCGATACGATATCGTATCGATTTAACCGACAATCCAAGTACACTTGGCCTTCGACTATTCGTACTCAAAAAATAAAACTAGCCTGGTTTAACTTGGTTCTTACCTTATTAGCTTGAACGTTAATAATCATGTAGGACGTTCCGATTTGTATTGGTGGTGTTGTTGTAGTTGTAGGGTTAGTCGTGGTTGGTCTAGTAGTTGTTGTAGGCCTAGTAGTTGTTGTCGGCCTAGTAGTTGTTGTAGGCCTAGTAGTTGTAGGAGTGGTGGTTGTGGGTCTAATACTTGTGGTCGGCGTGGTGGTAGTTCGAGTAGTTGTGGCCAGCGTTGTGGTAGTTGTGGTCGGCCTCGTGGTGGTTGGAGCAGTAGTGGTCGGCGTGGTTGTTGTTGGAGTAGTTGTGGTCGTAGTTGGAGTAGTTGTCGTGGGCACGGTTGTGGTCGTAGTTGGAGTAGTTGTCGTGGGCACGGTTGTGGTCGTAGTTGGAGTAGTTGTCGTGGGCACGGTTGTGGTCGTAGTTGGAGTAGTTGTCGTGGGCACGGTTGTGGTCGTAGTTGGAGTAGTTGTCGTGGGCACGGTTGTGGTCGTAGTTGGAGTAGTTGTCGTGGGCACGGTTGTGGTCGTAGTTGGAGTAGTTGTCGTGGGCACGGTTGTGGTCGGAGTAGTTGTGGTTGGAGTAGGAGCACTACATTAAAATTTTAAAAAATGCAACACTTTATTTCATCAAATACAAGATTAAAGGTTGCTAGTTTTCTAGGAGTAAATTAAATTAAAGACAAAAATTTAAAAAATAAAACAATTAGAGAATTAAATTAGATCTCTTAAATTAAATATTATTAAATTTGATATTAAATTTAAACTAAATTTGTGATTATTATATTTATCTCGATCGACTATCATTCAACTCCCAAATTCGTTTCGATAATTAGTCTAAGTGAGGTTACTTATTAATTAGCGGTTCACTTCACATAATTTTCGAAATAATAACAGCATGTACATAATCTTTGACTTACCTGGTCCAACCTTCAGTTGTGACAATTACACAAGGAGTAAATGCTTCGTGGTTGCAGACCAGTAAATCCTGATCCCATACTGTTCGTGGGGCACAACATTGAACCATAGCGTCACCGTTTCCACACTCGATGAATTTCCTACAATCATACGGATATGGAAAATAAGTTGGCTCGTTTTCCCATGTTGGACATCCATCATACTAAGGAACAAATTCACAAATTATATGCAGCTACATATATAAATAATTATTATTGAATTTTTACATCAGGTAAAATTATCGATTCGCATGTTGATCCAGTACTTTGGGAGTTTATATCCCCGACGTGAAGTAGAAATGTGATACAAAATGAGCCAAAAGTGCAAGTCTTTTTCGCATCGATTTCACCAAATTGCACATAAAAAATTACAAATTCAGTTTTGGGTGGGGGGGTTAATATAGCATAGCTGTTTTTGAATTATATTCAACCACACCCCCTTCAAAAATTGGGGAAGAAAATTGGGAAAAATGAGAAGGTCAATGTACACTCGGTACAGAAAGAAGTAGATACCAACTTGCATTTGACATTTGACTTCCCTCATGAATATGAACATTTTGATGCATCAAGACTTTCAAAATTCGAAAATTGGCGGTTTTTCGACCTACATATAAATCGTTAAAAAAGTGACCTTAGCGGTCATTTCGCGGCTGACAACCTGATGCCAGATTTTTCTTCGTCAGAAGTGCCACATTTTCCGCTTTTGTTGTCCGCTGCGAAATTACCGCTACCATGACTTTTTTGGGGTCAAAGTATCTGAGGGAGGGGCTTATACGGCAGGAGCCGTAACAATGTATAGGTATTTATGATATACATAAAGGTAATTACATATAAGCTATTAAAACAGCCTCAAATCGCCCCAAATTTAAAACTTAAGCTTTTCTGAATTTATAATGATGATATGCATTCGAAAATTAACGCTATGAGGCTTATCAACGAAGTTATCAATTTTTCAGATAAGCAAATTTAGTTTATCCAAATCGCCCCAAACTTAAAACTTAAGCTTTTCTGAATTTATAATGATGATATGCATTCGAAAATTAACGCTATCGGGCTTATCACTGCGCTTATCAGTTTTTAAGATAAGCAAATTTAGTTTGTCCAATTCGCCCCAAATTTAAAACTTAAGCTTATCTGAATATATAATGGTAGTATCCACTCGAAAATAAACGCTATCGGGCTTATCACTGCGCTTATCAGTTTTTAAGATAAGCAAATTTAGTTTGTCCAAATCTCCCCAAATTTAAAACTTAAGCTTATCTGAATATATAATGGTAGTATCCACTCGAAAATAAACGCTATCGGGCTTATCACTGCGCTTATCAGTTTTTAAGATAAGCAAATTTAGTTTGTCCAAATCTCCCCAAATTTAAAACTTAAGCTTATCTGAATATATAATGGTAGTATCCACTCGAAAATAAACGCTATCGGGCTTATCACTGCGCTTATCAGTTTTTAAGATAAGCAAATTTAGTTTGTCCAATTCGCCCCAAATTTAAAACTTAAGCTTTTCTGAATGTATAATGGTGACATCTACTCGAAAATTAACCCTATAGTGGTTGTCACCAGACTTATCAATTTTTGGGATAAGCAAATTCAGTTTATTTCAATCACCCTAAATTTTAAACTCCCGAATTTATGATGACGCTAATTGGAGATGTGGTGTCTACTAGACACTGAACAGTAATTTCGGGTTTCGGGTTTCGACTATGCTTAGTCCAAGAATTATTTAATAATAAATACTTCCTGCTGGAAAATCCAGTCATCAGCGAGATAGCAGCAATCTCGGACCCTGGTCCTTTGCGCCTTAGGTGATGTTAATTTAATTATCGCGGGATAATTAAACTAACATTCTTACCAATTAAAAACAAGTCATTGATAGCCAACTTATAGTAATTAATTTGCGATATGCTATCATGACCAAATTACCAAGAGATTTTATTTTAGAAGGATTGAAGGAATTAAATAAGTTTATAAACTTATTTTACAACAGGTTTATAAAAGTATTTAATGATATAATTTAATAAATAAATTTATTAAAAAATATCTTCGGGAAACAGCCACCAACACCACCATCCGACGACAATCTTCGCCACCACGTCCTTCTTCTTTCTTGAAACTACGAGGTATCAACTTCATCGCTGATATTGTCCAAAGAGTCTGTCTACTTCTTCCTGCTCCTCCAGTGAGATGTTGATTGTCCTTCCACGTCTTGATGCTCTTGAGGGGAAGATCTTCTTGAGAATTTGTCCAATTTTGATGTAACAGGACGCGTTTTCAGAAATATAAGACGTTCCACGTTTTGATTTTGAGGTGTTCTGTTTCCAGAAAGTCACCTTGACTTCTTGGTCGGCAAGATCCACTTCTTCGATGATGGCCACGTACCACTGGTTTTCGTATACACTTGCGACCCAATCGCCGACGGAGCACTCATCGATGATGACCAGAGGGGGTTGAACAACTTCGGATTCCATTATTTTCGTTGCCATCACCGTGGTGTCTTGCGAAACTTCGTAAAGGTGAATTTTGCCAGATCCAATTTCAATTCGATGTGCTTGTTGAGTTCCAGAGATTGTTGTAATTGTCTCGTATCTTGTGGTCAAATCCTTTTCTTCAATAATCTTCTGGATTTCGGAATCCGAGATGAAAATATATTCAATTCCACGAATATTGGAGCTGCACCATTGGAATAATTCTATGGCTGTTGTAATTATAGCGCCATGAAGAGATGCGGTTCTTGCTCCACGTTTTGCAATTCCTCCTTGAGCATCTGGAGGTCCCTTTTGATGAGCAGTTGCGCCAAAATGCCATTCTGCTGGAATCCCAAAGTCCTTTAGATGATGGTACAAATTGCAGAAGTTGAAGAAATCTTGATGGCGTGGAATAAAAGTTTTACATTTTCATGGTGAATACACACACAAACGTTGTGGTATCCCTTGCTGGTTAACGAGATGCACTCTCGTGGCCGCAGCATCATGAATGAAGATTTACCAACTTTGGAATCCGGGTGTTGAGTCATGAAAATTGCGTAGAGTTCCCGCAGATTGCTTAGGAGGTAACGTTTCTGCTTATGTTCCCGTTTTCCTGTTTCCTTGTTCTTGACTGATAAGAAGTCCTTCTGTCCTGGGCAGGCTCTTGAAACATCGTCTTGATAGTAGAAATCTTGAATTCTAGATTTGGTTTCTTGCGTAATTTTGCATCCAGATTTTGGTTTTACGGGAGGAAGAATGGTGTCGGTTTCTTTTCGGCGTTTGCGGCTCCCCTGAACCAAACGTTTTCCAACATTGAAGAAATCTTGAGTTTTCTTGATACTCCAGGACGGCGGAACCAAGGTTAGCAGTTGTTTTTTTCGGCTTGAGAACATCCTTGCATTCTTGATTTTAAGTTCTTCATTATCCAGTTGAGATCTGTAGAATCCTGCAGAAGTTGTTCCTGATTCATTTCTGGAATTGGCACTCCGACTCCTTGGAATCCGGTTGTGATTGATTTCGTAACTTGCTCAAGTTCCCTTTGCACTAGATTACCTTGTTGTTTGAGGTTTCTTCTATTAAATGTTATCTCAGGGGCTGAGGGAGAAATTGTCTGCCTGATATTGGTTAGCGTTTCAACCAATCTCTTCTTTGTGGCAGGTTCTGCAAAGGTGGGATCTTGGGACTCTTGATCTTGAGTGTCTTCGTTATCACCGTAGCAGAATTTTGCGTCCGTGTATATTGGTTGATTTGGTAGTAATCCAACCGACTTGAACTCGGTGAAGTATTCTTCCGCAGTAATATACCTCACACGTTTGCCATTAAACTTATCATTATGTTTGGGATGACAACATTTGACGGCATTTCTCCGCCGCCCAAAAAATTCACAGCATTTTGTGCAGAAAATATTATCACTAAAAACAAGTTTGAAAGATAAACCTGGGAATGTCTGCCTAAGGGACTGCATAGTTTTGCTCTGCATGTTCTTGTCGAAAACAGGGGCGTTGTCTTCAGAGCACGTCCAGCCATGCTGACTAACCAAGACTCCAATATCGCAGAGACGTGCTGTGAAATATAAATAGACAAACTAAAATTTTTAATGCGTTGCAACATTTACATAATTATCCCACCCATGAATTTTAATAAATATCCTCTCTCTCTGATTTTTTTGCCAATTTTCATAATTCTCATTAATTTTAATAAATAGCCAGACTCTGAATTCTTTCATCAATTTTCATAATTCTCGTTAATTTCAATAATTATCCAACCTCTGATTTTTTGTAAATTATTTTAATTCTTGTCAATTTAAATAAATATCCAAGATCTGAATTTTTGTTGCCAATTTTGATATTTCTCGTTAATTTAAATAAATGTCCACCCTCTGAATTATCTTACTAATCTTCATATTAATTTAAATAGATATTTAGGCTCTTTCAGAAATTTTCATAATTCTTGTTAATTAAAATAATTATCCAGGTTCTGATTTTTTCCAACTTTTAAAATTCTCATTAATTTCAATAAATATCCAGCGTATGATTTTTTTGCCAATTTTATAATTATCATCAAATTTAGTAAATATCCAATTTATTGTTTTCACATTATAAATCTTTACCAAATTTTACCAAATGTTACCAAATTTTAACCAAATTTTACCATATTTTTAATTTCATAATGTTTCGATATTTTAATTACATTACAGCATTAAATTTAAAAATAAAAATTACCTTCCGCGCGAGTTGATGTTTCTGCATTTTCTGCAAAAACAACCAAAAGGTTAAAAACTGGCTAAAAACAAAAACAGCCAGCATGCCCCTCTCTTCTGGTACCACCTCTTTTTTATAGAGGAACATACTGGCAGAGGTAGCCAGCTAGGTCCCCCCACCGACGGACGCCGGTGGGAGGAGTGGTACCAGGAAAGGAGATGATCGATGCAAAATCATCTCCCACGCGAAGATTTGCCCCGAATTCCCCCCCCACACCCACCCTCCCTATTATTAAAAAGGGATACCTACCTTGATTTTCTTCAGGGATGATGGTGGGTTTGATGACATCCGGTGGTGGTGATGATGATGACATGGTCGAAATTGGGGGTGGTGCTGGTGGTTGTGTCGAAATTGGGGGTGGTGGTGGTGGCAGGGGCGAAATTGGGGGTGGTGGTGCAGGTCGCTGCTGCGTGGGGGTGGAGTGAGCCTCCATGTTGCACTTTTTTTAAATATTTTATTAAAAAAACTTCCACGTTTTTTAAATTATTTTTATTAAAAATTCGGAGAATTTTATCAACTGAACCAACTCGTGTAAGAGATGAAAAGCATCTCAACACGAGTTGGTTCATAATCCCGGTAAACAATTTGAAGAGAGTGAGAAGTGAGACGGACCACCATACGGCACTGGCAACGACAGTCAGCGGTGGTGGTGGATACCCACCAGAATCCGAGTCTCACTCTGCCTTTCGCTAAATAATGGAAACTGCGTTTGTGAAACGGTTGGGCTGGTTCAGCTCTTAACGTGAATTAGCCAGCCAAGTATACATGTAGAGTCTGGAATCTGACTAAAATTTTCAACAAGCAATACTGATCCACACTCTCTAACACAATCACATGTTTCCAGATCTTACCTGTTACGTATTTTGAATTTGAGTACTATTTATCATTATCATAAGAAAATAATCAAATAATTTTGTGTTTGCAGGTAGAACTTTCTCGTGGTTTTAAGTGTTTTTAGAATTAAGAGTCGACTTCACTTGGGTATTTTTAAAATTTAGGGTGGACCGCACTTAAGGTCAATTTAGAATGAGTACGACGATATGTTTTCTGTTTGGCGATGGTGGGACCCCAAAATATGCTGAGTTATTATTAATCTGATACGATTGACGGTTTAATTCCTATGATTACGTATTTTCATTTGACCTTTACACCTTTTAAATTATTGGATTGATGTACAATTTTATTACTGTGTGCATTATGTAGCTTGATTGAGATTGAATAATTTGCTTGTTATTTTTTTTATTATCAGCAGTGGTGGAGTGGAAAATGCATGAATCGCTAATTTCTTCATACAAATATCACGTACTGTATATAAAACTATTATAAATAAATTGAAGTTTCGCACCTGTTCCTGACAGATTTTGTACATACGTATGTACAAAAGTGTCATCCAACTTTAATACGGAGAACTATCCAATTTTTGTCCTTTTTCACACGGACAAATAATCCTTCATATGTAGGTAAATAGTTATCGGAATCGCAACCTAACAACTAATCGATCGATATACATCATTTACTTTACTTTTCTCCTGTGTAACCATCTACTTGAATCGAAACATGAATAGCTAGCATATATTGACACGCACTATAATTTTCCTTCATCCGGTTGTTCAGTCGGAGAAAGTGGCACAATCCTCTGTTCTCATTCCTCTGCAAGACTTCCTTAGCAACGAATCACCCAACAAGACAGAATAATAAGAACGGTAGGAATCTTTCTGAGGATTGTGATAAAATGGTGATGAATCCCTGCTGCTGTGGGTGTAGTCTTCAAACTGGGAGCGAAATTATTGCAGTCCTACAAATTGTGAGACAGCAATGATTTGAATTAATACTGATAATTAATTTATTTATTGACCCTGTCTTTGTGTCCAGATTGGATCAGTGATCATTCTGATAACATCAATTCTTGGTCTCCTTGCCGTGACAAAGTACTATGACGAGGTGGAAAAAGAAGTTAAGAAGGACCATGAGGATATTTCGAGTTAATATTGGAATTTAATTCAAATAAAAAATAAAAGTAATTAAATTAATCAAAATAATTATCATGTAACACAGAGACGGTGTTGATTGTTGTGATGTCCCTTCTCCTTGGGGCAAGTTGCGTAAACTTGATTTTGGCAATTGTGCTGTGGCAGGGGGCAAGAGATGTAAGAAAATAATAAGTGAAAAAACAATGAATGTTTATTCATATTATTGTCTAATAACAGATTTGCTGATCTCGATCCATATTTTTTTTAGAGAAATCGGACAAAATGCTGGATCTGGTTGACTGTCAGTATCATCGTATTGATCTTAATATTTGCGAGATTCATCATTGATTGTGTGAAAGTTCGAACGGGACATGTCGTAGACTTGGTGCAGGGTGGGGTTGGCATCCTTGTAGATGCGTATTGTATTTTTATCGTGTACTGTTTTATTCAAGAGGTGAAGCAGGAACAACAAAGTGGTGAAACACCGTGAGATGATTGGAGTAATAATGATGGAATAATTTTAAAATTTTAAGTTGATGGATTAGATATGATAGAGATACTAGGCAGGTTGAGGAAGCGTAAAATATTGTGATTGTACTGTAAATTTGACAGTAGAAGTACAAGATTTCCTATCTCTACAATCCAAATTACAGTCACAACCACAAAATTTAATTTAAGTTAATTATTTGCCGATGAATTCCTACAAGGTTGTGCAGGCTTTGCACAACATGTGTTTAATTGTAAGTTTGTATATTTTATTGAATTGAATTGTATTGTTGTGCGTCATACTTACTTATGTAAATAATTAGTAAATGCTGAATTTTCCTATGACCAAATGGAACAGGGATTTTAAGCCTTTGCACACATGCATGAATATTATGATAGTGTGGTTAATACATATGTAAGATATTATGTACTGATAACGAGATTATTATGTTTTATTCTAAACAAAATACAATCACCGCAAAAGCCTGTACAGGCAAAAACCACACCAACAAAAACGACCTGGGATGTAAGAATTGTATAAAATCTGTTTCAACCTGTACCCCAACAAACGATCTTTTTCTGTACTCTCGAATCAGATAAATATTGTAAAAAAGTGTTTGTTAAAAAAGTAATTCCAGATTGTTTTAGAATTCCATGAAACGATAGCATTTGTTCGTTATATTTACGCTCAAATGCGTTGAATCATTGGCTACCTTATTTAATTCGGAATTTGCTTTATGCAAGTGGGAATATTACTTAAAATTTCAAATACTTGTTATTTATTCAGACGGAAGAAATAAGGCTTCGTTGAACGAAAGTATGTAAGCTGAAAATTACTTACAAGCATTTAAGAGCATAAACTTAATTTGAGATTTTGAGCTTGGCGGCAGGAAGGAGGGGAGGAGGGCGGAGGGCATGAGGTATCCGACCTATGAATTTATCATTACATGTCCCCATGATGCAATAATATATCGGTTTTCTAATGCCATGGCCACTAACGAAGTTAGGATGAGAACCATATATAATTGGAAAATTGATAATAAATGGTGATATGTGATATAATCCTTGTTATAAGAAGCTAATGCTTTGCTATTCTCACGGAAATATATAACTGTCTTCCCATAATCGAAATATAGTTCCCATTGCAGGATTATTCCCGACTGTTCTAAGAAAGTTACAGTACGCTTAAATTTGCTATAAAAAGGAGAGTCCACAATGTCCGAAAATGTCTTAATCATACAAACATTTTCTATCCTATAGCAGTTGTAAACATTTTGCAATTTCCTTAAAAGAACAGGTTGTACATCATGATTTTGCAGAAGAATTCCATGCTTCGAGGTTGTTGGATTCAAATGCTTGTCAGCCATTTCAACTGCACTAGAATTTGTAACATTAATTCGGTTAGGGTAGGAAGGCATACTCCATGCATTCAAATCCTGCGCAATGGACTCACGATACACAATATGTTCCGTGTTATCGTTGATCCTGTATGTAAAATGGAAGCCAGCATTCAACATGTCCTGCATTGTTGTATATGGCCGATATTGCGGTGGGGAGATTAGCGTTACGGTAAGAAAAAACTCATAGTGCGCCATCAATACAAAGCTAAAAAATAGTAGGACCATAAGGATACAATTTGATTTGTTCACCGGCCCATTTGAGATCCCTTGTCTGAACAAGCTTGCAAATATTTGGAAAAAGGAGTCCACTATGGCATGTAGAATGGCATTGAATTTAATATTCATACTTAAACAGTACACCACACTTGATGAAACAACTATTAGAATTACTATAGGAATGAATACAGCCCACACAACATTCTGAAATGGAATGGCCCAAGTTAATAAACCGCTGTGGGCAGACCACACGTCATAATTACAATAGACAATGTCCAAGCCCATCTGGCGGGTGAGGATAATTCTGTTCGACATTGTATATGGATAAGTTTCAAATGTAAAAGTACTAAAGTACCAACCGAACCTTGAAACTATAGATGCGTCATAATACCCAACCATAATGGTTACATTATAAATTTCGCTAATTGTCAAGAGTAAGCGGGAGGGCGCATTACAAAGGAATTTGAATGAGCTATAAACCAAGGTCTGATTGCAATTTTTGATATGGGGTATTGCGGGCGTTGGGGCAAGAATATAGATCTCCTTGGCCCAATAGTACCGATTGATTTTGAAATTAGAGGCTTCTTCAAAGTTTCCTGGTGTAAACCATGGTTCGTCACATATAAAGCAATAGAACCACAATTATATGTTTGTAAACTGCCTTCTCCTTGTTTTGACACGAGTGCAAGAAACATTCTCATATTTCCGAACCCTTCTATTGGTTCCACTCTATAGCTGCTGGCTGATATTGAGACCATTATAAATATGGCGTCGTCTCTCGCGTAGTCCCGCGTGCTTTGTACCATGTTGGATTTTATATACAAATTCGTGAACTTATACTGTATGATCACGTTAATAGCGCAATCTTCCTTTACCTTAAAGTCTAGCGCATGAGTGGTGCTGTTTGCCTTAAGCTTAGTTGCACCGTAGAGGTATTGCATAAAAATCACTTCTCGATTTCGACTATTTTCTAGTGCTAGATAGTCCAGAAGATCTCGTTGTTCATATTTATCGGAAAAAAATGCTCGATGAAACTTTATTGTACATTGTCCAAAAATGTCAAAACTCCCGATATATACATGCATTAGTGACGTAGCACGGATAATGGTTACAATGCAGAATAAGAAGAAATATGTCAACATTTTAATTATCTATTGTTAGGAAAGTACAGATTGTGTCGAACTTATTTTAGTTTTAAATTTGTGTGGTTCAATCAAATATGTACGTTCATGCTTCGTTGATGTTCCTTCATGTTGACTTCAAATCTAAGATCAAGGGAGATTGGTCGACGTTAGTTTTTCTGATTCGTATTGGCTTGAAGTGAATGTCGATAAATGAAGTATACATAAATGGGGGAAATAAAATTTGAACACATATGCTAGTAACATATTATTTACAGGCGTCTTCTGACGGACACCACATAAACTTATTTAGTATTATAATATTCATGTCGAATTTGTGTCAATACTAAATTATGCACAATGCCAGTGAAAATGAAAATGAAAATGCCAGTGAAAATGAAAATTAAAATGCCAGTGAAAATGAAAATTAAAATGCCAGTGAAAGCATTAAGTTATAGAAATTCTATATATCGTGACTGATTAGGCATTGAGAAGTCAACCTTGCCATAAAGACAGGAATATTGGCATGCCAACTATTTGTTTAATGAATACAAAGCGTATATCAACCACGTGGGTTATATAGTGCTCTCAACGGGCGGCCCGGGCTAATGTTAATCATATGGGATGGATCGGACCGGACCGGACTTTACCATAGGCCCGTGAGAGCACTAGGGTTATACCGTAACAGATATACCGTAACATGCAATGGTATCGCATGACCTCGAAAATGCATACATTATTGAGGCCATTTCACTACAATTTTTAACATTACTTATCAGGGATGACCCTGGACAGATAGATAGTCGAGTTGAGGGGTCTCATTGTACCAATTGTAGAAAAATGTTCGGGCTCCCCATTAGGATCCACAGAGGTAATTAAAGGTATTCTGGGACCCCGCAACTCGACCATGACAGAAAACAGCAGTCCAGGGTGAACCCTGATAAGTAATTTTAAAAATTGTGGTGAAATGGCCTCAAAAGTGTATACCTAATTATTTAATATTACACATATGCATAATTGTATTAACAAACATGTAAAACCAAGTAAATTGCCTTGACTTTACATGTTTGTTGAATTGAGTGGCAAAAAATGGAGTTGGATGTGTATATTATGTAATTCCAAAATTATTTTATTTTACTTTTATACTTAATTTCCAAAGGATATAAATACATGTATAAGATTCATGTATGGGGTCAGATAAAACTTACATGAAAACCTGTATATTGTATATTGAAAAGCAAATCCTGAAAGTTTCTGACATAATCGTGTTCAAATTTTGACAAGGAAAATATTTATTTAAATACCTATATGCTCTCTATAAACTATATATGTGTGCAATTAAGGATTGCAAGAACAAATATTTAGTAATAAGTATAAGCAAATTACACATTGTTACTATCTGAAAAGGCCTTTCCGTATCTTAATTATTTATTTCATCAACAGTTTTTGCAATTTTGCTAAACTGCAACACGGGTAGTAATAATATCTACAACATTTCTCACATTGTTCCCACCCTCATTATTATATTTAACCTTTTCTACCCGGTATTTTAAAAAGTTTGCATCCTTCCCACATTCTCGATCCATCTCTCCTTCACAATTTTCAAAGAAAATAATTAAATCATTATCAGGAACCTTAACTTTACCATATTCTTGAACCGATCCGCCATAAATTATTACAAATTTATTTTTACTTCCTTCCCACACCTCAGCCAATTCAACGTCATCAAACCCATTCAGTTTAATACACTGCAATCTTGGAAATTGCATTCTAAATTCTTTCACCGTGTCCAATACAGTCTCACAATTCCCAATAAAATGCACTCCAATCCTAGGAAAGATATACAGTTTCAAATCTGTCAAGGGAGCATTTGCAATATCCCACCGCGTTTTGAGCAAGCCCATCACATCCTCCGTAGTCCCAAGGAGGGTCCATTTCTTTAAAAACCAAGAGAAAAATAACTTCATTTCCCGCTCCGCAAACGGTTTCCCGACACAAGATTTACTCCCCGTGCCAAAAGTTAGGGGATAACTCTCCCCCCAGTGTCGTATCTGTTTGGGTCAAATTTCTTAGCGCAGGTGAATGGATCTTCGTTCAAATTTTGGCCGGCAATATTAAAAACAATACCGTCTCCTTTATTCAGCTTTAAATTGAAGTCTGGCCCCTCTAGAGAAATGTTGTCTTCGGCCTGTCGCAAAATTACGGGCCCTACTGATACAAGACGCATAGATTCGTAGTACAGGTTTGAGATCATTTGCTCAATTGTATTACTTTCAGGGGTGGAAGAATCGTTAATTAGTTTCGATAATTGATTCCCAACTTGCGGATTGTCTGTGAGAAGTAGGCTTGTATAAAACATTGTTAGAGACGACGTATCCGTTCCAGCCAGTAGCATTTCGGTGATACATTGAACAATTTGATTTTCATCGTTGGCTTTCACTAGGGCTAAATCTTCAATGAATTTTGATTGGTTTGTTGTTTTAGCGCTGGCAAGAATTTGTCGAGATAGGGAGGTGATTGCATGGCAAAATTTTTTGTGGCGTTCTTCCTCCTCGAGTTGTTCCGTGTTTGGGGTGAGAAGAAAGAATTCCCAGGCTTTAAAGTAGTTTCCCACCGTAGCTTTTACGTTATCCCGCCAAGACGGGGATTTGCAAGAGTCTAGGCCGAATAACCCTTCCATTGTCATGGTTACGGTATAATTCCTCAAGAGAGTCAAGATGGAGTTGGGTTGTCCCACTTTTATGGATGGTGACAAGGTGGACGTAAAATAGGAGCTAAATAATAAAAAATAAAAAATTGTATTCAAAGGTTTATTAATTTTTTGTAATTTTTTTTGTCTGAGTACTAATGAGTTATCGAAAAACAGGATGATCGAAAATTTAAATATTTAAATGCTTACAAGAATTTCTAAATTTCCATTTCAGTTTTTCTACTTACTCGCTCAGCTCGCCCAACATCCTCGCTCCGTTTGCCAGCGTTGATTCAAAAATTGCGCGATTATTTTTCCACGCAGCGACATCATTATTCCAAATAAGTCCAGTGTGTAACATGTTGAGCTTCTTTAACCCACCCTCATTTCCAAACCGCTGTCTCAAACGTTTTGTGTGCTTGGTCATGAAAGCGTTACTAATTTTATGATCTGTAACTACCACAATGCGTTGCCCGAATAGGTCAAGTTCTGCAAGTTTTCCATACTTTTTTGAAATGTGTTGACATAAATCTGGAATCATCCAAAATCGATGGCGAACATTGTAATTGCAGATAAAATTATCTACAAAATTGATTCTTTTCGTAGAACTTGTCTTAAAAGGATTGACTTGAGGGCTATAGTGAAACAGGAACTGTAAGAAACTTGCAAAATATTTTGAGCCTCTTGATTTACGAAAATACTTAACATAACCGAAGAGAAGGCTTACAACTAAAATTATTAGTGCTGGAAAAAGCACCATTATACTTGTAACTGTAGTTAATTTTAATTTATGCTTTGCAAAAGACCAGACAGACAGAGTAAGAGAGATAATGAACCAAAATGGAACTTGAGGCCACTCTTTTTATGTCAGGGTTTACCTTTATATTTGTCAGATATGCCAACATTGCGCTCGATCTGAGTGTGTGCCAAAATTTGGCTGAGGATTCCTTTCTATGTTAATAAGGTTATACTACTTTTATTGTAAAACGTTTCCTTTATATAGCGAAACGTTTCTAAATTATTAATTTATAAAAATAACGTTCCAGTCATTATTATTTGTAGTAATATGCTTTTGTATGAAATATGTGTGTATGTACTTGAGTTGTTTTTTGGGCATGCATATTCCTCATGTCTCACAATGCGTCATATCTGTGATGATAAAATATGGTTCAACCTTGACAAATTGTATTCAATTAACCATTCAATAATCCTCACTTGTTGCCACGTATCATGCAACGGGGATTGTTTTACTTTGAGTTTTGCAGTTATCATTTATTACATAAGTACCTTATGATATTGCCAATAATATTTCAACACGAATCAGATTAGTGAACAGCCTGCCATAACGTGGCTTGCGATAATTGCTTATTCATTTTAATATAATCGAATGGAAATCGAATTTTAATGTAAAAACCATCCTTGATCCATGTGGTCCGACGTTTTAGAAAGTAACAGCTTACATATATCGAGAAAGACTTTGAAAAACAATGTTGGGGAAATGTCAAATCTAAAATTACTTGAAGATTTACTAATTTACTAATTTTATTATGTATTAAAAATTAATAGGTAGAAATTAATAATTAATAATTATTTAATTGTAAATTATTTTTCTTATCCATCACCAATTAATTATTTTATTAAGAACTTATTTTTATTTTACATGAAGTTATGTAAATAATATTCTACAACGACTATGTTATTCTATTACACAAATTCATATTGTATTATGTGCGACCATCTTTAGTCACCCGTTCCTTTCCGATTCTTTCATTTGTGCAATCACAATCACAAAGGTGACCACCGTGCTTATCATCTGAATTGTAGGGAAGGATATACTTTTAAAATTTAAGAAATATTTACATGAATTTGTTTAAATGTCTCAACCTCACCGTTGCAATTAGTCTTCTGTCCAATGTGAAAAAGTTGCAGGGGCAAATTTCGAATTTTTCGAGACCGAGAAGTTGTCGTAATTCCAAAATAAGGGGACAAACTGAGGAATCATAGGTAGACGGTTTACCTCCAGTGGTCGTCCCCAGGTAGGACAAAGTTGCGCTAATCTTGTCACGCTAGAATTAAAAAAAAACATTACGTAAGTGCAAAATTTACCTCTGCCAATTTCTTCAAGTCTCCGAATTTTCAAATTCTCGCCGGTAAAGGCACGAGTTCCAAAATGGGCGCACAGATTCAACCCCAAGACTCATTACGGGGTGACTAGAGAATGAGTATTTTAAATTTTAAGGCGTCTAAAGTTAAATTAAAAAACTACCTTATTCTTGATATCCTGCCCAACCTCAATGATCACGACCATCTTCAAAACTCCAAACAAGACAATCACAACCATTGCCATCGTCTGCTTAATTGCTTGACCATCTCCAGCTGCAGAATTGCTTAATCTGTACACCGTGACGAGCAAGATGTGGACGGCCGTTATTAAAATAAATATGGACATGGTTCCAAAAACAAAAATAAACTGATCCCCCAACGAGTTTGCTTTCGCCAAAATTTTCATCAGATGCCCCATTTTGGTTAACGGTATTAAAAAATTATGGCTACCAAACGCTTTTATCCCACCACAATAGGGACACATTAGCGGGTGTTCGTTCATGGAGCTCCAAATTGGTGAGAGATTTTCGTACAGCGCGATGAAAATCTATGAAAAGGGAGATGAAAACGGTAAATACTATTTCACAAAGGCCGTTTGCAGCATGGGTAAATATTTCGGCGGCGAGAGGTGTTCCAGTGCCTGAAATGAAATCAAAACGTATTCAATTTATTTATGCTGTATGTTATCAATTTTGTAAGTGAAGTATGAATGTTTAGTTTACTGTTTTAGATTCCTGTTTTGCTTATAATTTTGAAAACGTTTATGTGTAATGCAAATTTTTGCGATTTTTACCAACCCAGTCCTACATATCTCTCTTTGCTACCATTTTATGAATTTTCCCTATCGACAAATTGGCAATACCTTGTACAAGCAAGTTTAGCGGGAGATATTTGTATCCCCTAAAATCTGACGAATCTTCAAACAGATTATCTAAATCCTTCGACATGACGGAAACCATGGTCCAGGCACTGACGACAGACCCGATCGAAAGGATGTAAAACTGGGGGCTAAATATTGACGGAGAATCCGCAAGTCCCAATTGACCCATAGATTCCAAGAGAGATTGGATTTTTGCAGTCTGCCAAAGAGCCATCGGATGCCAGAGGACTCGTTGAACGAAAAAGATGGAAAGATATGCCGTAAAAATCATTTTGTCTGTGGAACTTTCCGAACTCCGGTACCATTCTGAGGATTTCGTGTACCATGGGATTATTTGGAGGAAAGTAGAGCAAGAAATGGTACACAGGATGGTACACGCAACCAACGATGTGGTTGAAATTGTTACATGGCCCAATTCCAATTTTATTGGGAGGATTCCTAAGTAGCGGGAGATGGTTAGGAAACGTTGGACGGAAGAGGTTTTCATGACACTATCCTTCGCCAACAAGTTACAAGATACTGGCAATTTATGTAGTGGATTGGTAATGAACCACTTTTTTGGGGGGAAACTACATAATTATCAAATGCACTTATGTAACTGATTGGAGTGGAGGTTAATTGGACTTCCTGTCTTGAGAATGCTGTCAATTGGTAAATTAAACAATATGATTTTGGATACATGTTTCACCTATGATGAGCAAATTATCACAAATTAATCAAAGTCGGCAAGAACGCGAAATAAATTACGGGTTACATTACTATCTCATAACTTATGGAAATGTACACAAACATTTATTGATTTGTGAGAGTCAAGCAAAAAAATTGTGCAATATACGAAATTGTCCCTAATGTATTGCCTTCCTATTCAGGTATACTTATATACGTAACTAATGTAAATTTGATAAAGTGGTTTACATATTTACATGAGTAAGCTGAATCGTTCACTTTCTTGGAAAAAAATATTAAATACGGTTCTGCATATGAGAATCTCAATTTAGTATGAGACAGTTTTTTGAGATTCTACACTCAAAATAATTTTATCATCAAATCGTCACCGTGCGGAGTCACTATACGGCTCTACCACAGAGGTGATGATTTGTCTCATTTTGGTGACAAGCACGTCTAGTCACCGCGTAGTGATGTTTCATGTTACCCCAGCAGTAATAATTTGTCTCAAGGAGGTTATAATTATTATAAAGTCAGTAACAACGTCCATGGCTTATACGGTGACGATATAAAACTAAATCGTGACGATTTGGTTATATTCTGTAACCGAATATTGACAACGATGCAATAATTTCGGTATTGAATAGTATGCCGTGCAGAAATAAAATTGCCTTCATTTGGTATGATACTAACAGCTGTTTAATATAGATATAATAATTAATTTTATACATACATAATTAAATAAAAAACATTGTTAAATTATCATATTTCATTTAATACACAGGTTGATATATTATTCCTATTTTTTTTTCTGATGTGCAAAAAGTGTGGATTGTAAAACATTTGGAGATCCCAAACTCCAATCGGATTTGGGGAGCTTATTTAAAAACACACGGGCATGCCTTGATGCTAAGGTCGAGCCTCCATATGGCGAACAAGTTTGTTGTGAAAATTTTAAAATTAGACCCTTTTTTCCGTAAGCAATGCATACAAAAAAGGGTCTAATTTTAAGATTTTGACTCATACAGTGAAACTAATTACATATTTGAATTTTGCATGAAATTCTGAACATTTTCATGTTCGACTTGGATTTTCTATGATCTAAAATTGAAAATTAGACATATATAATATTTATTTATTTAATATTTATTTACATATAATATTTTATACGAAGAAGAACAACTATTGCTTGAATTTCAAGCCTTCAAATGACAAAGGACTTTTGAAATTATGATTTTTTGAACATGTGTAGTCGAATATGTATATTAATTTAAACGAATTAATAAATTTTTAATGCTTTCTACATTTAATCGCATTTTCGTTCAGCAGAGGATCATAAACCCGTTTTTGGGTTCCTTACAATAATACAAACATGGAAACCTCCTCCTCCCTATACATACATTTGCTGTCCTGAGGATTCCATTGCCGTCTCCTAGGAACCTGGAACTTTATGATGCACCTTGATATGGGACAGCATCTCCCGCTTGCTAAAAAATGTTTTAGCACAAATCTTACAAGACGTTTCCCTTATCTTGAAATGAACCCGTTTCTTATGAATTGTTAGATCCGATTTGAGATACACTGAATATTCGCAAAGATTACAGAAAAAGCGTTTCTCTTTCTCATGAACTACTGCTATATGTATGGTCAGGGCTCCCTTAAATTGACACCCTTTCCCACATATTTGGCACCTGTATAGGGTCTCTTTTGTATGCGAGAAAATATGTCGCTTCATATTACTATCTCCGGAAAACGTTTGATTGCACAGGTTGCAAGAAAACGGTTTTTCAGTAGTGTGTACGCGGATATGGGTGACCAATTCATCCATGGTCGTAAACCGTTTGGGACAAAAGTAACAAGTACGCTGTTTCAAGTTCCGGTTGTGCATGGTTTCGTGTCTGGTTAGTTTAGATTTAAATAGGAATGCGGCGCCACATATGGAACAAACGAATTTTTTAGAAGGAGGGATTCCAATTCGATGAGAGATGGTAAGGTGTCGCTTTAATTGACAAGGGTAACTTAACCGTAAATGACAATGAGGGCACTTTAGTTGTTTTCGTTCTCCGTCAGTTTTGATGTGTTCATTCGTGTGTCCTGTACACAATTTTTTTTAAAGGTTAGTTATTTCATTTATTAACAGGGTTACGTTAATTAATTGGTCGATTAGTTAATTCCAGTGGAATTTTCCACTTACAAATTGTTAGTGGATATAACTGGAATTAACCTTGGACAACTTGGGAGACTTTTACTCGAGGTAAGGTAAAAATAAATTAAATTCCAGTTACTGCACGTTAATTGCCCCCAATGGCAAGTTGAAAATTCCAGCTAATTCCGTTCCGTAGTAAATTCCACAGGAAGCCTTTTTTATTAAAATGTCAACTTACGTTTAAGGTTTGATGCTGTAGTGCTCTTGTATGGGCAGTAATTACAAGGAAAAACTCTAACTTTTTTTATGTCAAGGTGTGTCGCGGTGTGGATTTTTAAACCGACCTGACTCTATATACAAAGAAATAAGTGATTAATTAATCATTTGTCGGCATTAATTATATTGTTAAAATCTTAAAATTAACCCTTTTTCGTATGCATTACTGATAAAAAAGTATCTATTTTTAAAATTTTGCCGATAATTTCAAATATGTAAAGTTACCTTGAAGTCTTTATCGCACTGATCGCATTTATACGGTTCTGTTGAGTGTACTTCCTGACAATGAAGTTGTAGGGATGTTTCACGACTAAATGATACCGGGCACATGCGGCACTTAAAACTTCCGATTCACGGAAGCAACTTATGCACCGTTGAATGATGAAGGCTAAGTCCTTGTTTGTGGACAAATTGTTTTGAACAATTTCGCTGGCCACACTGATAACTAATAATTTTATCTGGAGGAGGGATGCTGGCTTTTGAGGATTTTTGCATGGTGTTGGGTTTTCAGATTTAAAATGTGTAAGATTGTAAATTTTATTCGTGTTAATTTTTATGTTGCTGTTTAACGTGTAAATAGTGACTGGTAAGTTAAGTGTGTAGACTGTGGTTATTTCAGTTACTTTTTAAGTAGGGTAGGGTCAAACTGGAACTGTGTATTTTTAGACGTCATATTTTATGGGTTCATTTCTGGGTATTGAAAGTGACCCATGTGAAAGGTGTGTGACTCGTAAGTCATTACACTAAATGGTAGAATTAGACAAAAAGCTAAACGATTGCGTATGCACATTTTTAATAATTGCTGAACTTGTGAAGAATCGACCCTAATTTGGAAATATTTATGCCAGATTTAGGTTTGTTTTATTAATCTCGATATAATTACAGGAACAAGTGTAAGCATTCCTTCCTCCCAAGTAGAACAAATTATTCAGTGGAACATATTATTATGCGGAACTGAATTTATATATTGCATACATGAGTAAAAAAAATAATGCGATCTTCTTTAACTATCTTCAGACATTTTAAACTAGTAAATGCATACGTGCTGGTTCTGCTTGTTATTAGACCACGATTTAATGCTACTGTTTACGTTTATTAGTTTAATCAAGGAAAATAATCTAACAAATATGTTACGTAATTAATTACATGAGTGTCGTATTATAAGTAACAACTAAATCTGTAGTAAATAATCAGCCCCCTGTGCGACCCTATTAATTTACTTCGGCAAAATTTTTTCCGCGCCCTAAGCCGCTCACGACTTTGGCCCTCGCGTTACCTGACTTGGTCTGCACATGTTTAGTGATATGATTTCTGCGACCTTAAATAATTACAATGAAATCTTTGCCTCATGAAATATATTTATTTTGATCGGGATTATAATCAAAAACTGATTCCAAATCCAAAATTTTCAACTGTTCTAATTATTCGGCCCTGAACAATGACGACTCGAAAATAAAAAGAACGATCGTTCTTGAAAGTTGTGAAATATTTTTCTATCTCCTCTATTACTTTTATTGCGCTGGAGACATCGATTGATTTTGTCTGGAGGGTTTTGCTGACTACGTTCACATGGCTTAGGATGTTACACCAAATCGCCAGCATTACGAGAAATTCATACATTGCTATGAGACATTAAGTTGCTCGCGTCGAATCCTTCATCTTAATCAAAATTAGTTGAACTAGAAATTTGTTCCAATGATTGATTGACTGATTGATTTATTACAATGAGGCACCCCAAATTTGGGACTTTACACCTCAAGGCAAAAATGTCATATATTAAGTATAAAATCTTTTACATATATGTACATATTTAAAATCATGTATCATAACATCTAATCCTAAGTCGATCAATTCAAACAGCTCAATTATTCTTATCGTGTTTTGCTTATCAAGCAGATACCTCTTTACCGACTTATTAAATTCCTTAAAACTTAAGTTACCTTGTTTCATTCTCAATTCCAACCTGACATTTAACCATGTTGTTGCAGCCCTATATCTGGATGAATACTTTAATTTAATTGGATGTAAAAATGTCTTACTAATATGACGAGATTTGCTTAAAATAAATTTGTCCTTAATTGAACTCAGCCTGAGAATGATTTACAATTCATTTCTCTCGACACATTAAATTAATATTACGTACTTGCAAATAAATTCTGCAAAAATTGGAACAGAATGCGCGAATTCTCTCTAACACGACCGGATACAACGCTTTATGCTGAAATGAAATCGTGATGTGCGGGTGTTTGTGAATATAGAATTGACAAACTTATGTTATTTGCCGTGGCATCAATATAATGTATTATTACAAATAAACAAATATCCTCAACATACATAATGAATTGTATTATAACAATGTATTATATATGTTGAGGCTATTGTAAACCTTGGGAATGGCATGTTCATTAGTTTGTTGTCTCTACAATT
Source organism: Folsomia candida (assembly GCF_002217175.1). Taxonomy (NCBI): domain Eukaryota; kingdom Metazoa; phylum Arthropoda; class Collembola; order Entomobryomorpha; family Isotomidae; genus Folsomia; species Folsomia candida. Next base: position 203,690 of record NW_019091259.1, on the reverse strand, counting down.
TTGGATATCTTATTGCTGAGTATTAATATACTTAATACTTACAAAATGGCGCTGCATGCAATCTAATCACATTTAAATGACATCATGTCTGTATTTTAATCTAGTTACCGCCTTACATACGTCGTCAAATGTCATGTTTACGACATCATTTTTATCGTTTTTATATTCATTGTTGCTGAGGTGTGATACCAAAGTGTGTGAGGAACTTAACAAAATGATCCAAAACCCCAAACTCGTCGCAAAATTTTAATCTTCAGCACTGTTAAAACCACACCGGCACCTCGTTTACATTTCCAAGCCATGTACTGCAACATCTGATAGCTCACAAGTTCTTGAACAAAGGCTACTCCTGCGAAAAATAATATACCTCCACCCAATCCAATTACACCGCCCAATGCAGACAGTGTTACTTGTTTCGCCTCTTCAAATACAATTTCGTTCTTTGCTCCAAAAAATCTTTTAGCAATCAGTTTCCTATATAACTGTTTCAATGATGCGTCTTTGACATTTCCCAACAAAACGTCTAAGACGTCCAAATCCTCCCACCATTTATACAAACCTGACTGAGCCAACCGACCACAGCAATCGATTATAAAGGAGGTCATGCAACCCCGACTAATAAGTATGGGCACATCTGCAAAAAACATTGGAAACTCTGTATGTCGTAGAATGTAAGGGTCTCCCTTAAATCCGACCCCCTCCAACACTTCGTCCAATTCATAATCCACATTTATAATTGCGAATGTATCCTTAACTCGCTTGAAAGTCCCGTCTTCAAATTCTACCTCATGTCCTTCAGAAATATTAAGGCCGATCTCAAACATGTAAAACCTAAAGATGAAGTTTACCCTTGATTTGAGATCTATTAAAGTTCGAAATAACTTCGTCGACCGGTCTGTTGTGTTTATCACGTCATCCATTATATGCCTCAACATAGATGTTGGCCTAGGTTCACCTGCCATGATTCTGCTCGTGGTAAGAATTTGAATTCCTGACTCAACGACATATTCCAGAGTGGACGGGACAGCAAACGGTGTATGTGCGATAAGTGAGGAAAACATGGAGCCTTGATAAAACACAGTCCCCAGGAGAAAAAACGACCAAACGCAGATAATAATGAGTATCGGAAAATGTGGTACGGCTCGCAAAATTGCTGGTGTTCCATGGTATTGGGCAGATAGGGAGGACAAAATCCAATGACAGGATTGAATGAAGAACGTAAGTCCTGCTTTTAAGGATTGGCTATTTTTTAATGAAGCGGTGGTAAGAAGTACAGCTAACAGTGTCAAAGAAATCCCGGATGCGGCCCACGTGTAGCTGTCGAGAGGCGTCAGGAGACCTTTCAACCCCTCCAAGTGACGTTTTCGAAAAGAAACTGTTACCATTTTAAATTCATCTCTATGCCCACAATGCGGGACCCAGGTGTATAATGCATACGTGGGGTATAATAAGCCGTCTTCTACCGCCCTAATTGTGACAACGCCTTTGTAATCGATATAATCATTAGTAAGGTTCGGATTTGCTTGTTCTGATGCAACCACGCTGGTGAAGTTAAGTTTCCCCATTAGTGTCAAGTGGGCGCAGATGATACGACCAGAAAATATTTTGCTACCTCGTCGAATAGCGCTGCATGTGTTTTCTTTCGGATCAAACTTCGTGCTCACTTCTGACTCTAGTGTGAGTCCTTTCAAATTAGAATTGTGCATTTTCCACGATGATTCAAGGAATGTGGAGTAATCGTTAATTATGGATGGTTTAAGTTCCATCAAAGAGTTTGAGCTGTATGGAAGACAAGCTAGAAATATTTTATATGCCTCCGAATTTCGACTACTATGAAGTATAAACATTTTAGACATTGAAACAGCGAAGGGTGAAATGTATAACGCTCCCTTCATCTTACTTAAAGTGAAAAATATATAGGTTGGATTTTCTCCGCAGTACCTTAATCCATCGAGGGTATCATCCAGATTATTCAGTTCAAAATCAGTCTCCAAATTGTGGGAAAATACCACATAAATTTGAGTAACGGAGTGTCCAAAATACATAGAGAATATGTATTCATTTTTTTCACAAGTCTTATAATATGTATCAGATTTGATGCTATGGTTACTAGGAATGTGGTGCAACACTTTTAGGAAGTTTTGGTTCCTAAGAAGAAATTCGAGTAGTTTCGCGTCCAAAAATCCTTCATGTGCCATTTTCAAATCCTCTATAATATGAAGGACTGAGATTGCTGGAATAAAACTTTCCATATTTGCCAACGAAAATTCGGAAAATATTGAGGTGAATCTTATTATGAGAACAAAACCAAAACAATAAAGTTGTCTCGTCATTGTTACTTTGAAATTTCGTTCCTAATGTGCAACAAAATATAAATACTAGTATAATTTAGGCTGACTATTTACACCTTTGCGTAAGGTGTGAATAATAAACATGCAAATGTTATAGTATGTGGTATAATATTTCGAGGTCTTTTTGTATAATGCCGACGATCCAGCTTTATCGATCGCTATATAGATAAGTTATGAAATATTGAATAAATTCAATTCTTATGTAAGATTTGATATAAAACCAATAGCTTTCACTTTACTTGGACTTGCATGCAATCTTGGCTGTTGTTTTGCTAAATTTTATCCCTATTGGTGAAACCACTGTACAGTTATTGTTAGGCGGACAGACAGCACGCCTATTTAGGTCGTGGTTGAGGCTAAAACCAAAGCCCTGTAGGTATCCGATACCATGCATGATTACATAAACAAGCTTATTAAATGAAGGTCAGTTCGTGTCGGCCTTATTGTATCATGAACGACACGAATATACTCATTTGTCTAGAAACTTCTAGCGATAAAGTATTACAGAATATCCGTCATAACTCTATGTGTGCATAACTTCTCTCAACTATATGCAATTTGAGAAATGTAAGATTATGTTAAAATCTTAAATAAGAGGTAATGTAGGAGTAAATACTACATTCCATCGCCGCAATAGAATGTCGTACTTATGTATGCAGTTTTATGCACTTTTGTCATCAATATAAAGATCATCTCATTATAGCTTGAGACACCTGTTCGAGGTTGCAAAATAGAGGTCGATTAGGTCGTATAACTCAAGTATGTCCCAAATTAAATAAAAAGCGATTATCTTTCGATTGACATATAACATCATGGAGTACAGTCAATGATATCCGATTTTTCGAAGATTTTGTCAACCCTTTATCATTAGCTTGAGTACAGTTTTTTTTCGGAATTGACTTCAAAATTTTTCTATATGCCCGCTTGAATTAACCTAAATCCTTCGGTTGGTAATTAAGTGACGAATACCTACTTTTGATAATTGCCCAAAAACTTTCGATCCCACTAGCCTGAGGTACGTTAGGTGCATTGTCTTGCTTTTGCACGTAATCGACTTTCTCCTGCTGAAAGATTATAATTACTGTCAAAAATGATGTTTCAGGTCACTAAATCATACCAAGAACAGAGTTTGTCCCATTTTTTTCCAATTTTCCTATATCCCTCTTATTTTCAGTGGCTGGTAAAGAGTGCCTATTTCTCACTTTTTCCCACAACATTGGGAAATTTGGTTTATACTGCGTTCACTTCAGTACTGCCTTGGTCACTTTGAGACTGGAGTGGAAGGAAGAACTCGAGTGAGGTCGAGCGAAGGTCGGATACCTCCTGCCGTCCGCCCTCCTGCCCTCCTCCCTCCGGCCAAGCTCGCGCCCTCCAAGCCAGGAGGGCTCCGATATATGAGTTCGAGATGCAAAATTTGTTATGTGCCATTATACTTTGGGAAAAGTAAGTCGTTAGGTAATAAGGAGCTGTTATTTTCACTGATAACTCTGCAATTCTCCGGGATAGCATTGACAAGCAATATTAAGACCATTACATTGTTGATTCGAATCGTTTAAAGTGACAGAAAAATTATGCCAGACAGAACCCATTCGGGGGATCCTCGCTCCGAAGCCATAAACTGGAAACAATGCAACCATAATAGGAAATTTATGTTTCTTAAGCAAATCCCTAATGCGGAAGGATCTCATGATTATTACCACACAATTTGGAACGACTGTAATTTGTGATAACGATTTTCGTCTCTTTTCCACCTTCAAATTAAAATTGAATATGTTTTCGGAACATATCTGTTATTTTTAAGCCATCAAAATGTTAATATGCAATTTCCACTCATGATGTTACAAGCAGACAATGTAATTTAGAGTTTTTTTATTTTATTTTCATAGCAGTTTTATTACTATTTCTGCCTCCGATTAAGTAATTGTGACCTTAATTAAACTTCTTGGCGCCGCTCTCTCACAAAATGTATCTAGGTGGTTTACAAGAAAATCGTGGAGGGTGATATCTCGGACTTTTAAATGTGCACGCGGTTGAGGGAGAGGTAGTGAAAGTAGTGTCTCACCTCTCCCTCAACCGCGTTCACATTTAAAAATCCGGTCTCATCATCCTCCACGACTTTTTTGTAAACCTCCTAGATACATTTTGTGAGAGAGCAGAGCCAAGAAGTTTAATACTTATAATACTACGCTTAAGAACGGTAGAATTAAGGAGGAAAGTCCACGAACATGTACCTCTCAGAACTTGATGATTTTTGCAGGGTTGGTACATTTAGGCGAGTGCAGGATAACCCAAGAACGTTTTGATGCCATGGCCCATTTGCGCCCGCCACACCCCCTCAAAGATAGCAAAATCATCAAACTTGCCAACTTAAAACATTCACCAAAAATTTAGTTTTACCTGTATTTTCATAATTTGTGCAGAATATTGATCCCAGATACTTGCACTATCACACATAATAGCAATTTCAACTTTTCAAAATTTTTAAATATTCTTGAAAATTTCCTGACCAGGGGTACGTCTTGAAAAAATTCAAAATTTCAAAAAAGTTGAGTTTAATATTAGAAATGATTAAGCAACTATCTGGGACTAAGAAAATGTTAACATAGTCAAAAACAAAGCAAAATTGGATTTTTGGCGACAGTTTTAACAAGTGAAAACAGGGCTTTTTTGGCATTTTTCACACCTTTAAGGGGGTGTGGCCGGCGCAAATGGGGCCATGGCATCAAACCGTTCTACATAGGCTTGTCCTACACTGATGTACTACCCCTGCAAAAATCATCAAGTTCTGAGAGGTACATGTACGTGGACTCTCCTCCTAAGTTAAACTTGGATAACTTGGAAACTTATACTTAGGTTTAGGTTCGAGTAAGTCGAATTTTTTAGCTGAGGTATTGCACTTTTCAATACCCGGATTACGAATTCTTTAATATTGGCGAATACCCCGGTATCAATACCGGTATGGCATTCCTTAGACGTACATATATACTTATGTACGTATCTTATAAGAGTATTGACATATTTATGGATTTACGTAATTTTTACATATAGAAATCTGATAAGGTAGAAAGCGATGGTTGGGGTATCGATTCAACAATAGGCCGGTGGAAATAGCTCGATCGTAACGGCTGGTATCTAGTGCTTGTGGATAAGATCGAATCTGTCCGTTGGCTGGCTAGATTATTGTCTGGATGTTGATTGCAGTCATCGTCATCTAAAAGAAATATGGCATCACTGAGTTGGTTGATCTCTTTGATGAAACACGACACGGTGAAAACGAAGTAAAGTTTGACGCCGATTGTTAAACTTGTTGGAACCATGATCTCCAACATATTGACAAATCCTTGGAAAAAGACCAATAACCGGAATCACGAGTCCGATCCCAGTTTGACACACGATCAAGGCTATACGAAAGGTGCTATTCATCTGTAGTAATAATACAAAATAATTTAACGATATTATATAAATTGACTTGTTCAAATTAGTTTCACTGATATCATATATATTAGTATAAATGCGTTCATATAGCTACGGTCAAAATTTTAAAATTAGACGCCTTTTTCTATAAGCAATGAATACAAAAAAGTATCTAATTTTAAAATTTTGACCCTATGAAATCCAAGTAGAACAAGAAAATGTTCAGAATTTCAAGCTGAATTCAAATATGTAATTAGTTTGACTCTATGAGTCCAAATCCTAAAATTAGATCCTTTTTTGTATTCATTGCTTATAGAAAAAGGCGTCTAATTTTAAAATTTTGACCATAACAAATTAAGGAATTAGATTGTGACTTCTCATAAGAAACGACAGTACACATAGTACACACATCAAATTATATCATGCAATGTAGTAAGACATATTTCAAAAGTAAACTCGCCTTCACCGCACCGATCCACAGTATAATACCTACAAATAAATCCAACAATCCAGCGATAAGTGAAACAATGAACCAAGGGCGTATATTGTCCAGTGATGGGCATCCTCGCATGTCCTCGTCCTCTTGTCCTCGTCCTCTTTGGAGTTCAGAAAAAAAATTCTCGTCCTTTTATCCTCGTCCTCTTCAAAATTTTTTTTTCTGTCCTCGTCCTCTCTGTCCTCGTCCTCTTTAAATCCTAAAAAGGACGTCCTCGTCCTCACGAGGACAAAATTCGTCCTCTACGAGGACGAGGACGCCCATCACTGATATTGTCTGCATCGGGATAACCATCGTGAGTACAACATGGGTTCGAGACTGCATGATCGTGCTGAAGGTGACCAGGGCGAGTCCACTAACCCGTATTAAGAAAAAAATTATGATTTATGGATTATTGTAGTTGAAGGCATTGATTTAAAAATTGATTAAAAATTACCAACTCCCATATCGCAATTGTTTTAACTCCAGTCTGAAGAGAGCAACAGCAAGGATTTATTTTCATCGTGGATCAGAAAAGTTTGTAAAAAGTTAGGAAACAAATTAATCACTTGCATTAAAAGCTATCACTTGAAGACAAAGGTGATGAATAATTAAACTTTATAAACTTGGATAAGATATTTTAAATAACTTAAATCGGGTTTTCTCATAGAATTAAAATCAATTATTTAACTAAGAAACCAATTATAAAAATATTAAATTTTGATTGGAATGTATGTACATGGAGTGATTTATGTACGATATTGTATAGAGTTGGAGGCTATGACGCGGGGAGTTGAATCCGCCACGTAAATGAACGCTTATCTTTGTTTCAGTGAAAGTTGGTTTTGTCATTATAAACAAATGTGTTTCATCTTATCTAGTTTTTATGTGGAGGATAATATATTTATTTGCTGACATTGTCCTGGCCCCTGATATTACTTGGTATGTAATCTGTAAATATATATCAATGAAAAATATCCATCATTATTATTAGTCAGGATATGTAGATAATTACTTACCATGTTGTCCGTCTTGATCCTCAATATATGCTGTGTTTTATTACTAATATTGACCCATGCAGTTTTAAAGGTGGGATGCTTGACAATCTGAAGTGGGTGGTTGAGATGATGAATGAATGAATGGTATATTATTGTGTATTGAACTTTACGCATTCTTTTGAAATGTTGAGACAGACAAAGCATGATAAATCTGGCGACGGGTTTTATCAAACACACGCTGACAATAAATGGGCAGAAAAATGTATCTTGTTGAAGTGGATCAATGACACTGGATTTGGCTGGTTTTTTAACTTAAAAAAATTTTAAAAAAACACGGCAAAATTTTGAATATTTATTTTGATTTTTATGATTTCAAAAAAGTTGAATTTGACATTGAATATAATAAGGCAACTATCTGGAATTAATAATATGCAAAAATTATGGATATCCCAGCAAAACTGTACTTTTGGTGAAAGCTTAAGGGCCGCTAGTTTACTATGGGGCGTGCGCTCAAGGGGGTGTGGCAGGCGCTAATTGGGCCATGGAGTAAAACCCTCCGTCGTTTTTTTTCTAATCTCATCGACTACTACAACATATCTAAGGGCATCAAAATAGGGTACTGACAAGCAGACCTGCAAAATCTTACAAGTGTACTCCCCCCACAGGCTTAAGTGTACTCCTAAAAAAATATAGAAAAGCCTGAGGCCATATAATACCTACACATAATATAGACACAAATCGTGTGAGAAATGAATAAATGCGAAGAACAAATCATTTACTTGATACAATTTATTTCCGCGTCGAGGGCAGAGTTGGCTTTGACTCACGTAGTTCTGGGGGCGTGCGTTGAGGAGAGCTTCACATTCAATTCGATGACCATCTACGAAGAGTAAATCCATCAGATTTCGCAACCTTGAGAAGTTGGGACTCAGCATTGAGTGCTTCCCTCTCATCCTCTACTCAACTGATTAGATCGTCTATATATTTAGAAGTCGCGACAGATGACAGCAGCAGCCTTGGGAAACCCTCCTTCCTTCAGACGTCCAATTTCTTGTAGTGATCGAGCAGCTTCATAAGATGCAAGCCGCAGTACCGTAGGTGACGGTGAGCAGTTTGTAATGCTTGATTCGTTCGCTACTATTTTCTCTCCACACTATTCGTTAGCATCCTCGGGTCGTACCAACACTTGTCGATACACCTTCCCGACGTCGGATGTGACTTTGGAGACGGAAACGGATGATGAGGCCGAACAAGCTGTCTTGAATGGCGGGCCCACCATCATGGTGTCGTTGATACAACATTGGAGGTCTTTCAGAAGCCGTCAAACACGACGCGAAACTTGGGTCGTGGTGAAGTCAGCCTTCAGCACAAATTGGTGCGGGATGTAGCAGTCATCGCTGCTTGTGGGTGAAACTTCTAATACGTGGCCAAGTATTCTTGCGTTAATTTGGAGTATTCTTTTTTGTAGTGTGGTGTATAGCTAATCGGCGTTCAATTTGTTTCAGTCTTCTTGTTGCTATTTCCACGGAGGAGCTAATGACTGGACATGGTGATTTGTACGGGATGTGTACCATGATTTGTTCATTACTTGTTTGCTATACGGTGGGGGAGAAATGTTGTTCACATGCTTCTTCCTCTTTGGTAAGTCAGCGGGAGCTAGTTCCCAAAACTTGCGTATTGCTTCATCGAGTGACTGCTCTTCTGTTTTGTTATCCCCCGTGGACAAATGGGACACGTAAATTCGAGTTGTAGCCCGGGCGCCATCCTCTTATTATCCAACCAAATGATGAGTTGAGTGCGACGGGACTACCACGTTGGCCGGTCTTGCGTGACAACGAAGAAGAAATCGGCGCCATGCATCATGTTGAGGCTGATTTCAGTTGGGATATACAAGTTGTAAGCTTTGCGGATGTGGCCATTGTAGCTGATTAAGTTGGTTCAAGGGCAGATTTCCTGTGATTTTGGCATGACGAGCGCCTTAACCTTGATCGTTATGGATGGGTCGGAATGAGGACTGATCGACAACCATGTGTATCCCATGTGATTATGGTACGGTGTATACGGGGAGGCTGCAATAAGCCTTTGGCGATTGCGCAGCTGACGGTCCTGTCTAACAATGGCGGGATCGTCATCCCACCAATACATACATACAAATACATCCCCTTGTGATTGTGAGGGCTCCTTCTCCAGTAGCGTATGCGAGGCATTGCGTTTTGGGTAGGCCAAGCCGTTTGATGCAGTTTTCAGTGATGTAATTTGCGTTGGCATTATCACTGAGAAAGCGGATGGGTTGCAAATTCCAGCGTCAATCTGGGACGAGGACATTTGTACGAGGACATACGCTATTGCCAATAATATTTCAACGTTCTTGGGCTTTTTATGACTTGTTATAGCAAAAACTTGGTTTCTTGCTTATTGATTTTTGTAGGTGTTACTGTTGCTGGAACAGGGATGGACCTGGCTAGGTGTACCGCACCGGTACTGGATTCTTGCAGTCGCGAGGCTTCCGTCCGTGATGATGAAGTGAGAGATGCTTACCGAGGCACGTCTTGCACGTCCTCGAATTTTGGCATTGGTAGATGACACGATTATGGATAATAGATCGATCATGGATCGAGCAATTTTGATTTGCTCATCGAATTTTCTTATCTATCATCGATGAGTAACAAAAGTATATATTGACAAATTATCATTTCTGAACAAAATATATCCAATTGAGTTTATTTAGTCGTATTTATATAATTGCTGGCATATTTTATTATTAAATGGACACGAAATAAGGTAAAAATCTGAACTTGAGGAAGTTAAGACGTTCTCTATATTTTCTCCAGTTCTTATCGATTTAGATTTGTTCGATAGGTTGAGATATCTGGGATGCAGATACATACGTTAGCATATTTACGTGCGACAAGTCTACTATATTCGAATAAAACTAAATTGGCAATAAATAGAAAAATTTATCCGGATACTGAATACATTTTAGTCATTTTTTTTGCACATATATTCCTGGACCAGTTGTATGAATCTTATAAGTAGATAATAAAGATACAATGATCTCCTAATAAATAATGCATCATATCAAATACTACAGCAAGAGAAGAGTAAATTGCGTTGAGGGGCAGCAATTTGTCGCAGCCCTTAGTTCGTTAAGATATTGTCGAACAAAACATTACGAAAATCCATTGACGTTTTTCAAGTCATTGTCATCCGTGATTCATTTGGATTGTTGCCTACAGGTGTGCTACACAAAACTAATAACTCTTATAGGAGACCGGCACATAAACCAATAGTAAACTCAGAATCTAATTCAAACCTCATAATATAGCCATTCTTTTTATCTGTATCCTCAACCGCAACCACAAAAATCTTGCAAAATTTGACAAAATTTTCCAATGTAGTTCTATTCCTACATTACCCAGTGACAATGAAATCATGATCCCATACATAACAAAACAAGTCAAAATACTTCCATCAAGTTCGACCGGTTTTTGTTTATCAGGCCGGATTTGTGCCTTCCGACCTCGACGTTCTATTGACATGGACCACTCCTCTTCATGAATCCTCTTCCAAATGCCAGATTCTACGAAGGATTTCAGATATCTTGGAACTTCACTGTTGCTAGCATATTTTGAAACAAAGCCCGTAATCTGGATCGAAAGCATGTCCTTACTCAGGTAGAATGTTTTCCAATAGTATTTCTTAGACAGGTATAAATATTCTGAAAAGATTTCCGTAGATTTCGTAATAAATACAGTTTTTCCACATTTTACAACTTCTTTTTCAATTTGCTTAGAAATTTGTTCATTCGAAATACTTCTGTTTCTCTCACTGAAATCTCTCAACTCTCTGGTATGCTTTGGACTAAGAAGAAGGATTTCATTCAAGTCTATATTGGGACGCCTACCCCATAGGTACAGCAAAGAATAAAATAACGTGTTACAGGGGATACCTTCTGCTCCAATTTCATAAGGGTGTGGATTAGAAAGGAGTTGAAAGCAATCTTCCGATCCGATTCCGAGCATTGAACGGGGTTTCACCCTGTACTGTATATCAGAAACTTGTTGCCAGTATTCATTAACTCCAGTGGTGATCATCCAGCTCGCTATACTCGACTTATTCTTTGGCGCAACATTCTCACAAAAAATATCCTTCCAAAAATACACCTTCTCCCCAGGAAAAGGAGCGTTCAAGTTTGTAGTCATAATTCCGTTATAGCAGTTCGTAAGCAAGGAAACCATGAGTGCCCAAGTTCCAAAAACGAGACGAAAAAACTGCTTGCGTTCAACTACGGTAGGGACGGAATTAGTTTCTTCAAAAAGTGTTGCGAGCAGAGGTAACCAAGGAGAGAAGGGAATCCCAATCATACCACTGTACAATGTCAAACTGAATAAAACCAGAAAAAAACAGAGGGCAACTCCAGTCCATAAATCAGCTTCGAAAGGAGTCAAGTAAAATTCGAAAGATAGATATTTCTTTGTATAGCAGGTTAGAAACTGGTTCCCCATGATGCTTAGGGGATAATTTTCTAATCTCCAGGTATTGGAGTCATACGTTGTACGGTAAACGGTCATACCCGTATCACTCCATTCTTTGCATGGGGTCACATTTGCAGACAACAATGCCTCCCACATTAAATAAATTTGGGCCCATTCTGGGATTACAGGCTGGTTTTTGAAAGGGTTCGAAGGAACCGATTCAAATTCATGCAACGATCGAGTCGTATATGAACATGTTGCCTTCACAAAATTTAATCCTACCAACGGCTCGTCTAATCTTTTCGTACAGATCATATCTCTGAGGGAGAGGTGCATCCAGGTTGTCATGCTGCACAATGAAAAGGCGCCATCTTCATCGGGTGGAAACACTAGAAATGATTTAGGAACAAGACTTAACGTATCGGTGAAGTCATACGCACCAGGAAAGGTCCGTGAGTTTGAGTCAACTATTAGGACTAGAGTAACATCTGCATAGGGAATTACCATCTTGTTAAAGTGAAGAGAAGAAGTGGCTATTTGTAGTTGATCAGAATCATACCCAAATATTGACTGTTGTCTAGCAAATTTTATATTTTTATAAAAAAGGAGACTCAGTTGACATTTCGCAACGCGGACTTGTAAAACGTTGAGAACGGTGGTAACCTGTTGTCTTTTTGAATCTAGGACAATGACGACAGTAGTTGGTAAAGTGGGTGTCGGAATGGAAAAATTAATTGAGTTTGATTCACACGGAATAATTTTGATGTCACAAGAGGGACCGCCAGTTAAAAATTTAGCCAGCGGAAAAGGTTCAGAGGGCGGATGTATGGAGACGACAATAATAAATGATTTAACAAAAATGAGAATTTGAAAGAAAATTGTATAATATAAGGACTTTTCCATTTTATTTTTTCGTATGTATATTTTATATACTCAAGTATGTAAACCCGAGAAATTCGTAATACAATTGACGACAAAACAATCCCTAAAACCCAATCCTGCTGAAAAACAAGGGTAGCTATGGAGGAGAAAACGCAAACAATTTTTTCTGCATAATTGCAGTATGCCATTCCAGAACGGAAATAAGTTCCTCGTCTTAATATTACCTGAACTAAGTTGAACGGAAATTAGACAATTTACTTTTGCATTAAATTTAGCGTTATGCATTTGCATTATGCACGTGAACAACTTTGCGAAACCTATTTATTAGGTTGTTTTTTAGCATTTAGCTTGAGATATATCTAAACTTAACTTATGAGAAACTAGTCACTAAAATATAATGAACAACTATGTACGTATAATGTCTTTTGAGACTTGGTCTAATTTATCGTCGGCCTTATTCTAAAAAGCACTTTTGGGCATTTTAGAGTTAAGGCGGCGTCATGTTGTTTCAAAAAATACTACAATACTAATAAGCAGTTGGCCATAGCTATGTACTACACTTACGTTAAGAAATTTTAAATAATCATAAATAAAAAAGTTAGGAACCCACCTTGATAGTAACTAACACTTGGCCTATCCCCCCTTGGTCTCAAACATTGAATTAATTCGTCTGGGGAGTGACTGTGCTAAATTTTTTAACATAGAAACCGGCAGTGAATTCCACTCTTTTTGGAATCTATCGATGAAATGTTCTTTGGTATGGGAGTATTGTACGCCGAATCTTCGAGTACTGACCATAATCTTTCAATTCGAGACTAGTCTGGATTTTTTCCAGCCCACACCCCATTTCCACAGACATCAAAACCTTGTTGCTCCAAGAATGTGGTATTTTTTTAAATTATGTGGCGTGGCTTCGTCCTGCTGAAAATAATTTTTTTTGTTATGGGAATAAATACCTTTCCTGTAAGGATGGGTTACAACATTGTCCTGAAATATTTTTTGAAATAAAGCTTTCCTAAGGCGGGAAAATTCAAAATGTCATATTTGAGGGCATTTCAATTTCGTTGGAGAAAGTACCTCACCTAAATTTTATCGAATTCCTGAGGTCATGTCCAGGTCATTTGAAATAATCATACTTTTAAATTCTCTTTCCCTGAAAAGTTATCGTTGGCTATCTGAAAATGTTTATTTTCTTCACCTATATCGCATTCTGATTATGACAATTTACCCCCAGCGCGTGGGAGTCCTTCCGTTCAAGTAAAAGTTTACTCTATTTTGCTATTTTTCCACATTTATATACTTTCATGTACATGGAAATATATGTGAGACATATGGCTTGTTGACACTCACGCCAACGTTAAATTTTAAGGGTTCGTTTAAGGACACCTTATGATATAGGACGATGCAGTAAAAAGCATAAGGAGCCCCTTCAAATTCCAGGTATTGGGAACGCACCCGGTGTTACGAAATATTATTTGCTTATTGGTTTATTAAACTTTTTGTGTAATGTGGTCCTGTGGTAACTAAATAAATAGATTGCACTTTGGATATTTCTCACATTGAACAAACGGCTGAGGTCGTGAGATATGTGAATTTGGAAGATAGTGATGTCAAAGTATGTGAAAGTTTCGATGGATTTATTCGCATCGATATCTGGGGAAGTACTAACTGAAAAATTATTGCAATTCCTGTTAATGATGTCCATAAATTAAAACGATGCACGATCAAATAGCCAAGTTCAAACTTACGGTAAGGGCAGCATATGTACACAAGGAAAAATAAAAGACGTTCAGAAAGAAACCTGAATTTGAGGGCAATTGATAGCCCACGCTTCTCCCACAACACACACTTAGTGATTGATAGCGCTGCGATATTAAGAGCCGCGTTAGAACATTAGTCGAAATTGCGCGAAAGCTAGGCAAATTTTCCACAAGTTCAACCGCAACGCCTCATCAACGGATGAGGCGTTAAGTATGAAAGTAAGGCCGGCCTGAAATCACACTTAGAAACCGGGTTGATATCCTCATTGCAGCCATTGCGCTATGAACTTTCCAACGTACGAGATGCATTGTCCGAAATTTTAGAAATCTAGGAATTTGAGAACGTGGCCAGTCCTGAGTAAAGAATCTTCAGTCATATTTAGAAAAATTTGAATCTTTCGTGATGTTGTCTAGTACGAAATGTTAAATTATACATTTGTGATCACAATCTCCCAGTGTTGTGTGTTGTATGCATGTATGTAGGTACTGGTGTGGCGTCAGAATTGAGAGACAATGCAGAAAGTTATTTAACATTTTATCAAACGAACGAATTCAAAACTGTAATCTACATCGCAAGCAAATAAGGACCTAACTTGGTTTTAAAAGCCCACAAAATTTCATTTGTTAGAAAAATAAATTTAAAATGGTATCACAAATTAATAAAACCAAAGCAGGTAATTTATACTATTGATATATTATTTAGTAGACGTACTTAATCTTAATGGCGTGAAAATAATTGTATTTACGGAGAAAGTGGGAAAGATTGTAATTTTATAATTTCTTAATTTGATTTGATTTTCTATTGTAATTTTAATCTCTTAATTTAATTTAATTTGAATCCTTATCTTACTTTATAGAAATAATTTATTGTCTAATTTCCCAGCCTGAAGAAGTTGTCAATACGGCGAAACCGGTCGCAGCTTTGCGAAATAAATCAATAACTTGACAAAACTCGTGTCTATTGGTTGGAAATGTTTTCTTCACATATACAAATTTCATTAGAATTCTAACCGCGTCAGTCAAAGTTCGAACAATGGGACGCAAAATGGAAAGTTTTGTATTTTGATGAACATCTGGACGTGACTATTACACTCTATGGGGTCAGATTCGAATTTATGGAGAACAATTTATTAATCTAAAGCATTTTGTGACTAAAAATTTCGATAAACGGCCACATGTTAATTTCTCACTGTAAGGATCTATTTACAACATCATAATTCCAACATTGACGGTGGCGTCGAGAAAATGAACATATTTAAAATTTTATTTGATTTTATGTAATGCATGGCCATAATGTGATTTTATAATTTGACATGATAACGATTTTATGCTTTGACTTGATATGAAAATGATGATGATTTTATGTGTGCGCCAGGTATGTTGAGACCCCGGCAGGGATGTAAATTTTAGTAGACTGGCGACAGCCAGTCTGTATTTAATTGTTTTCTGTTCAAGTTTTATCTTTCCTTTTTGACCCTCCTTGAACTTTTTATATAATTTAAACTCAACTCCTCCCCTTGTAGTGTGGCCTTTTGTCATTGGCCGGGGAGAGTGGATGGTCCTTCCCTTTCTGCCAGCATGACATTTTATTTTGTGAATTTGCTGACTTTTTGTGCCAGCTTTCTCCTCGTAAAGTTTAGTGACACGACGACTAGAGAGTAATGAACTCGATGGACGTCCATTTTGTCCATAGTCCATGTCCATGGACAATGGACGGAGGGACTCATAATTTTTATATTGTCTATGGACTAATAATAACTAATAATTTCAATAATCTTGGCGAAATCAATTTGTTAAAAATCAATACAAAACTCAATTTAAAAATGGTAATACATCTTTGTGGAGCCTGACCCAAGCGGGTTGTTTTACAACTTCATGGTATGTACATACTTATCTGTTGAATTAATTTTAATTACCCCCATTAGAATCAAAAGGTTGAATTTCAACTCGATTGAATGCTTTAAAAAACCGGTATGGATCACATCTTATGGTCCATTTCGATAATTGTCTTTCCAATTACACTTTATATTCTTCCCATAGGACCATTTTTAAGTGCATAAAAAATTTCGATTCTAGTATTAGGCTTACGAAAACTCTTACAAAACCGACAGACGGACAACGCGAGTACATAATCCCTGAGTCGGTTTATGGACTAATAGTCCTTGGACATGTCCAGAGTCCAGGAATATGGACTTGTCCATGGACGGATGGACATTTTTTTATAAAATCAATGTTGAACAATGGACGGACGGACATAAAAAAATTTTCAAATTTGGACATTGGACGGATTGGACAAAAATTTGAATACAAAAATATGGACTGGACTGGATGGACTTTTAAACACCCAGTGTCCATTACTCTCTACACGACGACAGAGGAACGACAAGCACCTCAACATCATTGTCCTCTCGTCCATGAATTGTACCTCTCTCTACTCCTCGAAATATTTGTAAAAGTATAATTGTGGTGACATTAAAAGCATGAAACAACACCATCATTATGTGACCACCGCCTGCCCTTATTTCCACGGTCACCGTCACCATAAATCACGGGAGAAGTCGCAGTCAATTTTTACATGGTCTCGCTCATCGATTAGTCCCAGCCCTAAAGTGAAATAGTGCTGAGAGAGAGGAAAGTGCGACGAGGAGAAGGACCACCAGCAGCTAGCTAAGGGTCCATTTGTCGTCATCGTTGCTCGGACCACCGCCACCACCGGGTCCATTCGCCGCCGCCGCCATACAGTGCAGCCGCCGCCGCCGCAACAACTGGGAGTCGTCGTCACCCAGTTGACACCTGAAATTTGGGTTTGAACCCGCCCCGAAGGGGTTCATTATCCGGGAAGTGACGTCCAATTTCCCCCCTGAATGGACAAATTTTAATTTTTTCCCTTTAGTGCACTTACGGCCTTTTAAAATTAAGTCTAGACTGCACTTACGGCCTTTTAGAATTAGTGTGATAACCAACACCTCATCATTAGTTAAATTTCCACAGAAAACTTACCGACCACTAATTTTGTCCCTATAACTCTGTCTAAATTAGAAACTACATTTGCAAACTACACTCAACTTGACAAATATCGTCTGGATGTCTTAAGGAATCGTGGATGGACATGTGGAATACAAATAATTAATTTCAAGCTAGATATTCAAAATATTGAACTGGATCGAAATTACAGTCATCAATTGGGAAACTGGGTTAGACTCTTTTCAGAAAAATATTATTTCATCCCGAATTATCTGTTGAACCGGATACGCCTATTTACCCAGATGCCAGGCGCCTATTTACCCAGAACTTTATAGAATTTGAAGTGAAGAGATTCCTTGGCTATTTGGGCTCAAGGTATACTTCGAGCAAGGATAAGAGGAAGGTAGCAGCGCGAATAGGAGGGTCAGGTCCTTATCGCCAATTAAGATTGTGTGGCTCCTAATGGGGATTGTGATTACGAATGGGTATAAAGGCCAAAATATATCTGACTAGGGACATTACCGAGGTGCCGGTGGAACCTAAGGTTCCCACCTATACCAAAATATTCACAATGCATGACTTCTTTGGTGAACTGAAAGAATTTCCGTGTAAAACTCACTTTCCGCAATATCTTGAATTCAAGTATTCGTATTGCGAGGTAACTTCAAAGTTTTCGTTCAGAGGTGATTCTTGGGCGACCGATGCATTCGCTGGTGCAATAACTTGGTAATGATGCAACAAAATGATGGACTGCAGTTTTATTCCTGGAAACATGATTTAAAATCGCAATTGTCCTGCTCGTTAAGCGTATGGATCTGAGCGATATCACTATTTACGAGACCAATACCTTCTCCCATGGAAAAAATTAGTTGTACTGCACAAACCCGACAGGAAATTAATTAATTAATTAAAAATAAAAATGTAAATTGGTCTTATTATTTTGGATCACCCAATTTTCGATAATTTCTCAATATCTCCACGAATTCACAATGCAGCATATCCAAACTTGGTACCAAACCGTATTATGAGTACCTTCATGAACATGCAAAATATCACTGGATTTGAACAATCATGGACTGAGATATTTAAAAAAAATTGGGCGATTTTATCATTTTGGATCGCACCCTATATAAGTACGTTCTTAATAACAAAATTTATTTAGTTGTACATATTTATCAGTGGGCTATGACCGCTTGAAAAAAACTCTCAATAGAAGATCCCTTAAACTAATTATAAAGATTTACAAAATTATGCATCTTGTAATATTTATATTTCACAAACTCCACAATTAACACAAAAATGCAAACAATCAAGCCACATCCACTAATATAAAAACTAGTTGTGACCTTAGAACTAAAATCTAGTCGAGAAACCGGCTTAACTCTCGGACCGGTCCAATTCGCATAATATCCTAACAATTTTGGGGGCCTCCACATTTTATACATGGCTTTCAAATGGGTCACAATTCCTGCCGAAATAAGTCTTTTGAGCCGCTTCTCGACGTAATCACTTCTAATCGGAGGCATTCCCCAACCTCTGACGTCCGGCCTGCGCTCAGTAAAGAATGATTCGCCATCGACCTTGACATACATCGCGGTTTGGTGATAGTCATTTAAGAAATTCGTAATTTCCGCGATATTCTCCTTTGTATCCATCAACGCCACCTTTCCGCAAGTCTGTAAGCTTTTTATAACCTTGACACCGTCAGCGTCATACCGCAAGGGCTGGATTGGGAAATTCTCCCAAGTAGTTCTATTGTAAAATGGCAACTCACCAACGGTTGTTCCAGGCGTCCCATTTCGAACGTCAGGTCATTCATGTTATCGTCCACCCCAAAGTGTGGTTGTAGCCACTTAAACAGTTTTGTTGCAATTTTCTTATCGTTAGTTTGTTTGCCATTGAATCTTATATGGTGAGAAAATTGAAGGAGTTGATAGTAGAAAATTAAATACCCGTAAAGGTAATTACCATTATACAATTCAAAATTTACTCCACCAAAGAAGGTGAACGGCAAGAGTATTCGAATCCCTTCCACTTCCAACAACCCTGTCCAAGGTGATTTATAAACCGTTGGAATAATCATTTCCATAGTGAACAAGGTTTTATACCAATTCGTGAACACAGTGCCTACCATAATAGTCCAGATTGCGTAGAGGGTATTTACTCCGACCATGGAATATGCCTTTTGCCTGAATTTTGCTTCGAAAGCCGACAGAGAAACCGAGTTTTCCAGCGATATCCCAATAACTAGGAGGATTGCATTAGACGAACATCGGGTAAGTATTGAAGTAAAAACTAAAACCACCGTAATAAAAGATATCCCCATATATGCCCAACTTGTATTATCAAACGGACTACTTAACGCATCCAACATTGTAGAATTCAGTCTTGCTCCGAAACACGAAACGAAGCTGTATGTTTTAACATCATGGATGACGAAGGCATATCCACCAGTGGGAAACATACTCAGGCGCCACATGTCTTCAAAAATATGATATGGCCTTTTGCCTATAAAGCCGTAAATTAGCACGTCTTGCAAAATCACAAAGGAGAGGAATTTATGAAATGAGATGGCATCAGCTAAATTCTTATATACGTGACGCGTATTCGGCTTACTCTTGTCCGCAATCTGATCAAGTGAATCGCTAAGTTTGGCAATGTTTTCAAAAGTAAGTTGTTCTACAGTCCAGAAATACTTGCCCCGCAGTGACAATTTCTTACCCAGTTGGGAAAAGCTATCAAAACAATCCCTTTGTGAACACTCAACGTGATACCAAGCCTCCGACTGCTCCATTTCAATCGTTGGAATCCTAATATGCTCCCGCAATTCGTTTATTAGTGGTATACTTAAGTTATAATATATGTTGTGGTATTTATACTGCAGCAATGAACTATGGTTTTGATTTATGTCCACTAGTATAAGCTCAATTACACCGAGAAAATCGAAAACATATAAGTCCATCCAGTTATTAAGTGTAATATCGTGCTTAAAACCCGTTATCAGAATGAAGTAATGTGATCGCCAAGTCCTGTCAATGAAGCAGGGCCGACCAACAAATTTGAAATATTCCTTCTCTTTGGACAATCCAGCTTTTTCGGGGAGAATAGTAATCGTTGCCCAGCAATGGGCTGCCTTATTGCGTCTTCGTGCTACAGAAAACTTTTCCTGAATCGTCTTTCCCGTTACCAAGCTGGTATTGGTGTCGTATACAAGTGAAATTATTGGCCCATGAACAGGTAAGTTGGACTCGGGATACCATCTGTCTCGGGCGAAGACCATCGTTGTGCAGTTGATGAATGGGACAAAGTAGTCCGTGACCTTAACTCGGATATCCTTTGTAAGCAGTTCATTCTTTGAGGGTTGCTCCACCGCTGCACCGCTCGAGCAAAGTAGTGCAAAAGTCGTTGCAAAGGTGGCAACAAAGTGAAGAATGGAATTAAATATTTTCATCTTGCAAGTAAAGAATCGCAAATAAAGTTATTTCAGTTTTGCACATGCGTCTTTGGTTACGAAATAAACTTATGGCTTTACATGACCCCAAGGTCAAGGTTGGAAAAGCAAATTATATTTTCCAATTTTTTTTCGTAGTTTGATATATTTCTACCTACGCAAACACAGAACACGATAGGATAGCATATACACAAACACAAGTTTCCACCTTCACGATGGATGCAAGGAATTTATTAAATACAGCTTGTACATCAACCTCTTCCCAACAACGCTTTCATTTCTAGCTTCGGTATACAAATATGTACATACATATCGTCGTACTAATTCATAAAGGACCTAAGTGCAGTCGATAGTTAATTAAGAAAAGACCTAAGTGCAGTCGATAGTTAATTAAGAAACAACCTAGCTACTTACTGGCCGATGGATATTTGTAACACGCACAAGATGCATCCTTTCCGGCAGGTCCGGCAGGTGCAGGTCCTTTATGAATTAGTACGACGATATGTAACTTGGATAGATATACATAGGAAGGAGTAGGAGGTAATTTAATTGTACCCATCCTCGCGCATATGTGATGCTTTTGACGAAAACAAATTAAATTCACGCGTCCGGAAATATTTAGTAAGAATTAGACAATTCAAATTATGGTAGATTAACCTACATTACCTTCGTAAACTCCGGAAACCTGTCTAATGGACACACCATTATCATTCATCACATGGAAGTATATTACCTTCATTAGCTGCACGCATGAACTCTTGAGAACTAGTAAGAACCTTTGCGCTATAGAAACCAATTTATGTAATATGTGTGTATGTACCATGTAGGGTTGTATAATATCGATATGGATACCTTAATACCCGAAAATTATGGTCGTCCTGCAGAAGTTTTGAAAAATTTTCGTCCCGGGAGTGTTAATTAAACAGCTATGTAGGCATGTTTACAATGATTTATCGACGGTTGTAATTGCTTCCATACTATGTGGCATAACAAAGTATTTTAGTGGCAAGAATTGCCCGGGGCACCAGGCCTAGGTACACGCCGCAAGTCGCCTCACTATACACTAGATATTATAAAGAATTTTTCTTTTTTTTGGCAATGTGTGGTAATTTATTGAAATACAAATAATAAGTGGAATTTTTCTTTTTCAATTTATCTCAGTCCCACCGACTTTGGATTAGTGATAGAATATTTTTCCTTGTGCCCTGCAAAAATTTGTAATTACCAAACGAAACCTGGCATAAAATGAGAAGGATCGAATATTAGCAATAAGAATCACCATGGTCAAGTTACTTTGCTGTCAGAAAACTCGAATTCTTATGTGTAACAAAGCAATTAGATTTTAATATTTTGACAATTCCTTTGAAACATTTTCGGCTTCTGTTCAAAATACCAACGATGGTTGTTATATACTTTGGCATCTCCTTAGTTCTATAAATCTAGGATCATTTCGACTACATTGTCACTTATTAGATGATATAACGTAACGTGCCGGAATCAGTTTGCTCACCCTGGGTATTGGGGTAGTTTAGGCACTGCACACAATTACATGTTTGCAAAGACAAGTTTCAAGTTTCTACCCTCACAAAAAATGCAAAGAGCGTACTAAATAAACTTTGCAACTTTGTCAAGCTTTAGGAAAATTAAAATATTCTCAAGGCATACATTTTAGGCCTCGTATATAAGTTTTAAAATATGTAGCATATGTAGATATTCACAATTAGATACGAAGGAGTGGGAGGTAATCGTAATTCAACTAAATAATTACACCCATCCCAGCATAAGTAACGCTTTTGACAAAAACACATTAAATTCACGCGTCCGGAAATATGTAATTAATAATTCACTATTCAGATTATGGTAAGTTAACCTTACATTATCTTCATAAATACCTGCATCCTGTCGCATGGACAAAGTGCCTAAACTACCCCCGGTAACCAGGATGGGCAAACTTATTATTAAACTATTCCGGCGCCCCAAGCCGCTCGAGCCTTCGGGGCGCACAAATTCTCGTTTTCAAAACACTGTTGATTTACCTAGGTAGCTTGCAACTATTCGGACAATTTGTTATCAATCAATCGAAAAATTGAGGATTGCTAATTCATTAGCATCATATATTTTTGGTACATAAAAATCAAGCATTTTTATGGTCTAACTTACTTGATGTAATAAAATCTCAACCGAGCTTCTTTTAACGTGATATTGAAGACGAAATTATCATAGATTTATATAACTAAGGAGATCCCAAAGCATACAACCATAGAATGGAATTTTTAACAGATGTTGGAAATAATTTAAACCAATGGTCAAAATATTCGGATCCAAATGCTTTCTTATACCGAAGAATTTGGGTATTCTGACAGACGAGTGATTTGACCGCGGTGATTCTTATTGCCGATATTCGATTCTTGGAAATTTATGATGCCTAGGAACTTCTCATCTACATTTTATGTACACTGGATTTCGTTTGGTAATTACAAATTTTACCAGGGCAGTGGGAAATAGGGGGGAAATACTTTTTATACTAATCCAAGATAGATGAGAAAAACTAAAAAAGGGAAAAGCCTTGATTATTATTTTCAAGAACTTGAAATACCCTACAAAAAAGGTATTCCTGTCCGGCATATATATGTACATACATATGCGGGATGAAATTTGTTGTTTGGCAACACTGTGATACAAGAAAATATGTAATTACCGAAACTTTTTCCATTTATTACTGCGCGGCAGGGTTTCCACTTTTTGATGTCGGGGTCAGTTATTTTTTTTGCTAATTTAGTTACATCGGAAGGGGGAGGAGGCCAGTAACATTGTCCCCGAACAATCCATTTTGTTGGAACAAGAGCAACATCATTGTTTTCATCAGGAAACTTAACAATGTTGAATTCCATTGAATTAATTGCAGTGTAAAAGTGGGTACACAAATGCTTCCGAACTAGATTTACGAAGAACACACTTTTTGTTGATTAGGGAAGCTGAAATATCAATTGGGTCTGATACTTTATCGACCTTAATTTTCCTGACTGAAATGAGTGATGAGTCACAGGGATAATTATAGGCACTTTCACATTCCAGAAATTTTCGGCATTCCACAACAATTATACCAGATGATTTCTTAGTCTTCTCTGCAACAGCTATTTCACCGTTATTTAAGTTAAATGTTCCGTTTCTTAAGCCTAATCTTAATTCAAAATCTGTAAATTTTAAGGATTTATAATAGTCACCATGTTGAAGTCGAGAAGGGATGTGCAGTTGCTGGCGACGAGGTAAAAAGTTTGCGCCTGCCTCGTCCTTCTCAGTAAGACGATGGTGGCCTTGGGTCAAAGAATACGTAGATTTTCTAATTAATCTTTTAAGCATCACTAGCATCACCAGGTAATAAAACTTCAAAGTCGAGTTGAATTCGTGGAGATTTCGTAAAGAAATTGGTCAAAAATCAACAAGATAATTTCGCCACTACATCGCGGAGGATCGCAAAGAGATATCCCTACGATTTCTATGCGAAATCAACATCCGAGATTTCTTGGAGAATTTGCCGAAATATTGAATTAGATTTGCATCAAATTCTCGGAGATGTCGGGCAATTCTCGAGATCGCTGAAATTTCAAGATTATCGTAGAGATATCTTTCAAAGATTAATAGCCGAGTTGTGTGCTGGGATATGTACGTAGTACGTAGTGGGTCACGTAATCACATCTCGAGTATGTGAGCGATATTCGAAAGCTCATCTTTGTTGTTTCCATCCCGCCAGGTAGGCATTTTAACCTGCTCAAGCTGCCAGAACTTAAAACCTTTTTTTCTTATGCCCGTTACCTGAGTATTCCATTGTATGCCTTCTACTACAGTGTCTAACTAACCCATGAAACATTAAAAACCTTTTTCCGCAAAAATAACATTATTTTGTCTTTACCCTATCGTGCACCCGCCTCCTGTGGAGGTCCTAGGTCAATTCACATAATGCACCATTGCATAACGGTCATACTGCCGAATTTTTATTGCATAAGTACCATTTCCCATAACAGGCATTTTCACAAAAATACACATTACATAATTACCAACAAATTAAGACTGAGAGTACTCATGAAGACAATAACCAACAGATCGTAAATAATCCACTGTGTCTAAACTCGTATTATAAGTTTGTACAATATCAAAAAGATTCTGGTATTCGCGATTTTGAGTTTCTCGACGACCATACCTAAGCTTGTCAATTTCTCTCGAAAATAACTTTATACAAATCTTCGTTTTTCCCTGGGACGAAGGCATACACATAAGGGCTAATCGTGTTCATGTAAACGGCGTAGATAGTAAATATTTCCGTCTGCATATATTATTTCTATTTTCAAAACTGCGACGAAGTCTATCGGCAAGTAAAAAAAATCTAGTTTCAATACAACCCAATCATTTCAGTTAGTTGTTATAATTCTAATACATTTAATAAACTGTCGAACCTTAATTAATTAAATATTAATTGCGGAAACAGTACAAAGACACCACAAAAAACACATGCACATTTATTAGCAAATAACTCAAACTTGCATAGATTAATACGCCTAAATAAATAGACGGATCCAGCAGAATTGGTGTCATAGTTTGCAATGTAATTCTGTCTATGCATGGGTAGGGAGATTGTATCCTGCAAAAATCTTCCGACTCATCCAACCCCGTAATCATTCTCTCTCTCTCTCTCTCTCTCTCATTTCTACCCAATGCCCAATGTATATGCTTTCATCTTCAAAACCTGCAGCAGATTTCACATACATATTATTACATATTATTACATATTGGTATTCCCTAGGTAAACTTCCCATTAAGAATATGGCAATAATATGTAGACAAAGTTTATACGAAAAATGCACAAGAATAGTTGTCGTAAACTTATTCAGATTTATGTTCGTAAGGAAATTTATGAGTTTGTCAAACAACTAACAACAACATTATAACAACTTTGTGTATTCATCACCTGACTTTAACCAGTACTTCCCTGAAGATTTGTAATGCATGTGCATACATACGTATATGTATGCACATGCACTGGAATTTATCGACGGTGTCATGGCTAAGAAGGTTTACCTGGATTTGTTGAAAAGAAATCTCCGCCAGTCCGCTACAAAAGTTGGATTTGGTCGCAGATTTATATTCCAACAAGACGGGATCCAAAACACAAAGCCAAAATCATCCCAAAATGGCTCAAGGAAACCAAGATAAAGACGTTAGATTGGATTGCCCAGTCTCCCGACCTCAACCCCATTGAAAATCTCTGGACAGCACTAAGGCGTCGGATCGCGGAGCGGAAACCCAATAGCCTTGCATCCTTAAAAGCTGTGATCACAGAAGAATGGGCAAACATTGATCAAAATGTTACCAAAGGGTTAGTGGAGTCCATGCCGAGGCGAATTCTAGCAGTTATTGCGGCTAAGGGTGGTCACACAAAATATTAAAGGGGAAGACGTCGCTGTATCAACACTTATGCACGATGCAATTTATATTTTTAGACATTCAAATATTCATAGAAACTCCACTTTTGATTCAATAAACTTAAAATTTTGCAAGTATGTACTCATAGCCACTGTGAATAAATGGTGCACAAATTAGATTAAAACATTAAGTTGTTCTGGAGAACCGACAAGATGTGCGCCGTATAAAAACTGTATATTCATATATGCATGATACTGTAAGTAAAATAAAATCAA
The DNA here is from genome assembly GCF_002217175.1 of Folsomia candida. Taxonomy (NCBI): domain Eukaryota; kingdom Metazoa; phylum Arthropoda; class Collembola; order Entomobryomorpha; family Isotomidae; genus Folsomia; species Folsomia candida. Next base: position 177,227 of record NW_019091259.1, on the reverse strand, counting down.
GTCGCCTATCTTAACGATTTGCCTCCTGCTGCTTAACTGTTTACCTTAGTAAATTCAAGTTATTCATTTTTTTCAAATATTCGGTATAAAAGCATATTACGCGAGTTTCAGCAATCCAGTCTTACTTACAAATTGCATTCCTGTAGCTAAGTCTTTATAAAATGACACCCAGAAATTATCAACCTACCCGTTTAAATGGTTTCGTAAACTTTACATTTCCCAATGTTACCCATCCAATCTTCGGCACAGCGACCGTAACCGGACAATTTAAACGTATCAAACCCCACATCTTCCGACTTGAAGTTGAACCATGCGTAATTGAAGAATTGTCAAATAAATATTGCAAATTGGCAGATCAATTCGGGTTTCGAAACCACCAGTTTAAACGGTACTCGATTAAAACGATTATATTGACGTCGATACAAACATCCCTTTACTGGATGCCTGGCGTGGAGCCTACATCAAACGAGATGGATTTCATAATCCGGTTTTTTACCTGGCTCTGGTTTTTGGACGATGTCATGGAAGAAGATTGGGCAAGTCGAGAAGTAAATTTTGACAAGTATAAGAGTTCAGAACTTAAAGCTGTTCACAACGTTTACTTGAGCATTTTCCGCGGTAATAACGAAATCCATTATGACAAGATTATGTTCCCCAAGCAGCGGAACTTTTTACCGTTGTGCGCATTAGCCGAAGACATTGTAAAAATTGGAAAACACATCTTAGGCGAGTGCTATGACAACATAGTAGAAAAAAGCTTCATCATAAGTTTAAAAAACTACCTAGACAGCAATCAATGGTTTACTCTAAATCCGGTTGACGGAAGGTCTGTCAGTAATAGAATTTATTGAGAAGATTAATTTTTTTGTATTGAATAAATTAATTTGAATAGAATTATTTTATTAAATAGATACAATTTGGCAACGTTTCAATTCTGGAGGGTTTCCAACGCAGCGACCTCTGTGGCATTAGATGTCATCGCAATGATGCAAAATATTCGGATATCAACCGAGATGAGGAGTCATCCCGCCTTTGTAAGGATGATTAGCATTGCCGAGTCAAATGTTCAACTCGTTAATGACGTTCTCGGAGTGGCCACGGATTTCGGATATGGAGGAGCTGACGTTTACAGCGAGCTGGTTTTCCGTGTCCTTTGCAAGAACGAATCACTTCAAGGCGCTATTGATGCGATGTGTTGTAAGATTAATGAAGATCTTGAAGATCTAATTTTAATTAAGGAAACGCTAACAATGGTCTTCGGGGAGGATGAAAATCTCGAAAATCTCTTTGACGTAATTGATTCTTTCATCGACGGACAGCACTTGGTTTACGTGGAAAATATCCGCTACAAGTGTAAACGCGGGTTTGTCCGATTAACGAGGGATGAAGCTCAAGATGCGGATGCTGCGAGCAGAAGAGAAAACGTGGCTATTGATCAGAGAGAAATTAACCCTGAACATCCAACGTGTCTTTTGGCTCGAGTTAGATATGTATTTAAGGGGCAATGTGATTGATTGAGACACTCTGTGAAATTAAAAGAAAAATATGTGGGTTAATTTCAAGGGTCTAACGTAGACCATATCCGTTTCCTATTCTAATTATAACTATCCAACTTGGTTTATGAATGTGCTAAAATGTCTGTATGTACTTTATTGGGGGTCGGCATGAAAGAAGGAGAAATCGTTCTAGGTGATAGTAATTAATTATACGTATTTATATATTTCTAAATTTATAACAATGATTTTGTGAATGATTTTGATTGGGCTGCCGCTATGTCAATTATGGAATAAATTATTATTTACCAAGCCATGAATATGTTTTTTAAAATAAAGCCCAAAATCTTTGAATTTATTGACGGTAAACAACTTTTGGAGTGTTTTCATCATGCACAAAAAAAATGTTTTTGTCGATTTAGTACTTTGAAGTTTTTTTTACATTGCAAATTGGAGCAAGGTAGGGCCCAGAAATTGTGTACTTTTAATTTTGTATGACCTTACATGATGCAGACCACATTTTTCCCACATAATTGTGTGTGAAATCCACAATCATAAACGTCTCCAAATTTCATATATTCTTTGGAAGTATGAAGACCCCAAGACATTATTTAAAAAATTGGGTATTTGTGTTCCACGAATTCGTATATTAATTCCTCTTACATATTCGCATTTATATATCTGTAGTATTATACTACTAGTATATATCATTCCGATAAGTTTGGTGAATTCAACTGACCTTACACGAGTACAGAATGTATATACTCAATTATAATGTAAGACTTTTATTTCGGCCTTGGATATAGTTTGGAAATTTACACAATTATAACCACTTTTTTTGTTTATATTCTCCAAGCACGTGAGACAAAAACCTGTAAATCTGTTAATAATTTCGGCATGAATTTCAGAATATTCGATAAGCAGTCATCTCCATTTTCACAACGAAGTAATATTTACATTCTGTGCATCGTTCCTACATCCATTTGGCAATTATCGCAAGAATTAACCGTATCCCCACACTCATTTTCGCAACAGTACGGAATCAACTCATAATGGACAACCTCTATAATTTTGAAGGCAGAAAATCAGAAGATATGTGAGACATACCAATTTCACCGAGACATGGTATACTAATTATGTTAGTTTATGTGTACTTACACGAAGCAAGAAAGGCAAATAGCCCAGCAGTGTTGATAGTTTCCCGTCTCTCGTCTTATACGTGTCCACATCTGAGTTTTGCAATGAAAGCAAATTAAAAAAGTTAGTCATAATCATTTATGATTACCATAAATTCTCTATTAGAGGCCCGGGCCTATAATTGAAACTTCAGAAACCGAGCCTCAGAACCCAGCCTTTATTAGAGACCCGGCCAATAACCAAAACCTGGTGTTGTTGACCCGGCTTGTATTAGAGATACTTTGTGGAATTTTTTAAATAAATAAATATAGCAAACTTAATTTATCCTCCTTCAAACAATGAACAATGTTATGTTCTCTTTCTTCTCAGCCATCTTCAATGGGCTTGTTAAAGCACATATTTTGAACGAATTCAATATTGTGTCTAATGATAAACTATCCAATGCTTTCTAAACCCCTCGACAAGCAAAGATTTTCATTGTTTGAAGATCAATCAAAGATTTTTTTATTTCGTGCATCCTCGCGGAATGATCTTTTGCTTGTTGCTTTGAAAACGCAAATTTTTTATGACATTTGTCAAGTCATTCTCCTGTAAGTTTCGAACCGCAGAATCGCCCGGAAAAGTCTACTGATTGTAGTTCAAATTTTACTGTGAAGCTTCGTCGTGGAAGAATTATTCGTTATTAATTATTACATAATTATTACTACATTTATTTATAATTACGTAAGTACGTATTAATAATTCGTCGTGGCGTATTGGGGGGAGAAACCCGGCCTATATTAGAGACCGGCCTCTAATAGAGACCCGGCCAATAAACCAAAAAGCAGGCCTGTAGACCCGGCCTTTATTAGAGGCCGGCCTCTGTTAGAACCCCGGCTAGTAATAAAGGATTTACGGTAATTTATATATCATAAATATCAGTACAAATGCAAAAGGCACTTTTTAACTTGCAGGTATCTACATATTTGCATTTATGTATGTGCAAACACGTAAAAAAACCAAGGGATAATTTTGATAATTATATGCACCCTAGTCTCTGCAGAATTGGAAATGAAATGTAAAACAAAATCCAAACAACTTTGTCAACATCTTTTATTTTATTTTTGAAATAATTATGTCAGATATTAAGTTTTTAGTTTCAACGGGATGGGTAGTACTTGTCGTTTTTCACGTAGTTATTAAAATTATGCAAGCATATGAATTTAGTTGTGATACGTGAAGTTTATCGAAGGACGACGGGTCTGTCAAGTCCATCGATTTCTGCCCAGTTTGCAGCAACAATTGTATCTGTATAGAAGACATTGACTTAGTTAATATGAGTTTTGTAGTTCTAATAAATTTTTCCGAATTGAGACTCTCAACTTCCTGGAAAGGGATTCTATTCATCAAATTTTGAACTTACTGATGGAAGTTTCTTTCGTACATACACTCCATATAATCTGGTATTGAATATGTAAATGAAGTCTTAGTGGCCTTTTAACAGGACAAATATTACCGAGTGGTTACAACATGTTCTTGCATGGAAGCGAATAATTGTCATAGGATTTTGGTAGTAAGTTTATCTATTAAGTTCTACCTTTGCAGATGGTATTACGACAGTTGAAAGTCCCATTATAATTATTTAATAACTTTACCACTAGCGTTTATCCAACCGGTTTTATCTATTGCGTCCAAAAACATCCCGATAGTGCAAATTTTTCCTTTGCAACCGCAAACTGCCTCGACCAAGTCTTTCAAAAGAGAATAAGTCCCGACTATTTGTGGGCATTGGTGATACTTTCGTTCCAACTCTGTCCTCTTATCTATCGGAATATCTAGTTCAGCCAGAAGCTGCTGATAAATAGAGAGCACACCATGTGTTTGGTTCATTGCGTTAACGAGCTTGCCCTCTATGGCATCTTTTACCCTACTGCCTTCCTTTGTTGGCCAAAATACTGAAATAAATATAGGACAAAATCATTATACATATAAACACAATTTACGTAAGCAAAGAGTCTCCATTATGGAGGATACATATGTAAAGAACGCGATTGATTTTTGGGTAATTTTACTGTAATTTCTGTTGAAAATTTCTACCCCTCCACAAGCCATCATTTAGTAAAATATTCGACTTCAAAATAAACCCGGAAGGGTCACAGCACATATCGTGACCCTGACGCTGTACCACTTGATCGATCTCACCATTACTGCAAATAACGGTGGACATCCAAATTTTGTATAATGTTCTACAACACAATCTTTTCTATGCATGCGGAACCGCGGACGACACCGAATACACTCGCGGTCCCGTTATTAACTGTTTGTTTTCTTTTGCTAAACTTACAAGAAATTTGGGAAACTTCCTCTTTCGTCCAGGTCGTATTGGTGGATCCCATTGTAACTGTCGTAGACGAAAGCATTGCTAAAAGTATAAAAATTTCAATGTGTAAGAGTTAGTAATTTAATCGTTGATAGTAATACACGTTCAGCAGTGACTGATGGATTATGCAGAAATTCCTTGGTATAAATACATGTATGATAAATGCATTTGCACCAACATGAAATTGGGTTGATACGTATAAATTGAAGTGACCAGACCAGAAGATAAAATCTGAACGTGTCTGAAGCCAATGCAAACAATAAATTCTGATAAGAGTCGTTTTGAAGTAAGAGACTCGTTTGGTATGTATGCAAAGAACATACGGACATATGTAAATTTTATGCAAACCTAAATATGTATCTGTTTAATCCTGTCAAACAAGTATTCAAGCATTTAGTAAGTACAAGCTTTATGTATGTAAAAGTAAATATACAAACGGTCACTGTTTAACTTGTCTACATTATACGTTTGTACGAATTCGTTTTCATATACATACATTTGTGCATAAATTACGTAATATATAGGTAGTAAAAACTAGTTGATAATATTGATCACTACCTTATTAAACATAAAATTGCAAACATATATTCTAATGGAGGAATATGAAATAACTGGGCTATAGCCCGAATTTTTCGAATTTTTTCGGGATTTTGCAGATTTTGAAATTCAAAATTTCGACATTTTTTGAAAATGAATTTTTATATACTACAAGACGTAATTTTAACCAAACAATGCCCGCCACGCATTTAAATTTGCGCATTAAAAAAACCTCTAGTACAGCTTTGCTTACCCCGAGCCAGGGTTGGTCAGAAATCTTCATGTGAAGTTTTAGCTTGATTAGACGATTTTTAAAAATCGTTGTGGGTAGCCCCATAGGGTCCCTCCACCTGAATTTTTGTCCAATTTCACTTCGTATTCTTTCATTGGAAGTCATTACCAACCTCTATGCCAAAATTCAGCTTAATTGAGTGATTTTACAAAATCAGTATGGGTCACCCCACAGGGTATCTCTGGTTCAAAATTTTCAAAATTGTACATCATAAGCTCTCATTATAAGCTGTTATCGACTTCCATACCAAATTTCAGCTTAATTGGACGATATTGAAAACCAGTTCGGGTGACCCCATAAGGTCCCTCCAGATAAAAATTTTCGCAAATTCACTTCATATCCTTTCATTAGAAGCCATTAGTTACCTATGTACCAAATTTCAGCTTTCTACAATTTTGAAAATTTGATGCATAACAACCCCACCACCCATATGACCCCCACCGGCCAACCACTTGACCGATTTTGCTCATCTTCGAACTCGATTTGTCTTTCGGGTCGATATAGATGTGGTAAAAATTTCAAGTCGATCGGTTGCGTTTAAAGAGAGGTATTGCGAAGACAGACGGACAGACAGACAGGCAGAGAGACATACAGACATAACGGGTACATAAGCCCTGGCTCGGGCTAAAAATACAAAACTAAACGTTGGTTGGGTTGACATGAACTACCTAATTTGTGTGGTAGCATTCAAATCCGAGCGTAGCCGCTGACACGTCCGCATTGTAAGTCATCAATCATGATATTGGGCACAGACATGGATATCCGCGCCGCGGATATCCGCGGATTCCGCGGATTACACACAAAACTTGCCAAGCCTACATGATTTCTTATTGCAAATGTATGTAAGTCTTACCTGTTTTGTAATTGGGTGACGTAATACAAATCTTGTCAATATCTGTGCATATTTTAACTTTTGTCATAGCATTTAAGCTCGGTTTGTCTGTTAATGATACCATTTACCCCCGATTAGGTGAGGGTCATCATCCGAATAACGGTTTATTGATGTTGATGAGGTCGGTGTTAGCTAAAAGATTGTAATTATGGTTTAATTTGATTCAGACATTAACTTTGGCAATTTGAACCATTTGTAAATATATTATTACTGTCAGTTTATTTGCGTTAGGACCGGAAGTTTTTCCTAGATCCTTTCCGCGGGATGGGTTGCCTTCTCTACATATTATATCTGAAGACAATAGTCCTTCAACCGCAGCAAAAACTGGTGGAGGACTTGGAGTACCGTCCTTATACCAAGTTACCACACATTTCCCTATAGGTTTAGACTTCTTATACTTCAAATTAACTAGTTTATTCCCATTTACTAGTTTAACTCCTACGTTTGTATCCTCCAGTTCAATATCATATAACTCATTGTTTGACCCATCAATTTCAACTCCAGTAATATGATCACGTAAGGAAATATGTTTGAATAGACCACCGTCACAATCAACTTGTATACCATTAAATGACGATTCTATATTAATATTTTCCAGGTAGGGTCCCTTACCACACAATAAAACAGAGTTGAACCCTCCATAGCTGTTCAAATCTTTAATTTTGACACTATCTCCGTTGACCATGATTCCCGTTGAGTTTGGTCTATCTTTCATATCAAGTTTGATTCCTTCCAGGGAAACCCCATCGGACGTAATATGCACAATTGGATCATAAGAATCATCTTTAGGCTTTAATGAAACGTAACAATTTGCGGCGAACAATTTTATGTTTTTCTTATCTAAGTAAAATGGGCCTACGTACTGCCCTGGTTGTAATAGAATAATATCCCCCTCATCACATTTTCTAAGCCGGTCGCTTAGCTCCAAAGATGTTGCAACTAAACTTGCTGACAGCTCTAATTTAATCGAGCTAATATCTGACACAATTGTGGAGCAAAGAAAGGTCTCAATTAGCTCCTTGCTGTTTTTTACCAAGCCGTGCGTTTTTATCAGTTCTGTGCCGTCCTGGTAAAGTATTTTGTTAATCAGGGAGTTCTGACTGAATTGTTCCACAATTTGAAAGACTTCCAACGCAACGCAACCGGTGTAAAAAATATCTACCCTCGGTTTGTTCTCTTCTAGTCCTCGAGCTGGGTATTTTTTTAATTTTGCCTGAGTAGACAAGCACTGTGCGTTACACATAAAAGAGGACGACAATCCTACATCACTTATTATTGCAACTGGTGCATTTTTTCCCGACTGAATTGAGGGTATCAAAATAAATATATTTTCTGGTCGAATATCTCCATGATAAATAAAGTTTTCATGGAGGAAAATGAGCCCATCCAATATATCTTGAACTACTTTATACTCAGAGTATTCATTTCTCTCCGTGTTGGGCTCCATGTCGAGGAATATTCTCAGTGATGTGTTATAAAATTTCATATGAATTTGTAAATTAATTACTTGTGTATTTTTTATTCTCGAAAGTAATATTTTAACAAGTTCCAGCATTTTTTTCCCATGTTCCGAGCACTCACTCGAGGGCACCAACTTGCGTAGTTTTTTTAGGTGGGAAGCTTTAACTTCACCCGTTTCAATTTTTAGTATTTCATAAATATTATCGTGCTTATGCGTACTGAGTGTAGTGTGGTCGTCACATATTTTAGATATTATATCGATATTCGAATTTGCTACTTCGTCATATATATATAGATTTTTAATTGCTTTAAAATGTCCCGTTTCTGTCTCTGCCTTGATGACAAATCCAAATTTCCCCGATCCTAGAATTGTGTTTGATATTGTACTTGGGTTGGACTTTATACTACAAAACATTTTATTGTCAACGAAGTAGTTTTTGATTAACGACTAAAGATACCGTATTTGTCGGTTTGCTCGACATACTATTTTATCAGCATTGAAATACAAGGAATATATGTTGCACCCGTTATGCACAGTTACTGCTTACGTAAGAACATGAACGCGCCCCCTGCTTACTACACTCGCAACTTTATCCAAGCAAGGCAAATGTGGAAGAACATTCGGGATGGTATGAATCTATCTAAATGTACAAGTGAGTGTTGTCCAGTATTGCGTTAATTTGAATGCCTTTTGATTACAGAAGAGACAGGATCCGTTGGCCAGCCTGTTTATGGTTATTTTACAATTGTCAGTTACGTGATAAACTCAGATTATCAGCTAATGACACGGTATGAATCAAATTGAAAGAGCTCCAACATTTAATGTGTGTTTGACCAGGAATGGAGAGTTTTATCACTAGAAATACATAACGACCTATGCCACACTCTTAGAAACCTGGTATTAAAGTAATATCAAGTGGAGTACGTATTTGACTATACCAAATTTGTATTGAACCGTACCAAACTGGTATCAACTCGGTATGAAAATAGTACTCTACGGTAATAATTTTAGTACTACCTGGTATTGAATTTTGAACCATGTAGTATTGATCCAATACCATATCAATACCAGGCGGTAGAGTCATACATATATCTATGTATACCGTTGATTATTGATTTTATTTAGAGTGCACTTACCTGATAAAATTATAAAGTAATGTATTGACGTTGCCTATCTGTACCTCTACCGAGGAATATGAGAGAAGTGAATAAATAATAATACTTGATAAGATAAGCACAAATTTATCGGAGTGGAACCTTGCAGCCATGCATCAGTTTTAAAATATTTCAATCACACCTTGTAAAAATCGCATCTGGTGTGAACTATTTCAATTATATGTGTATCTAATTAACATTTTTATCTTACAAACATGGAGGAAATCGAGACAAGTCCAAAGGCCGTACTTAAGTCATTAAAATTCATTAGTGTGCTAGGGTTCGGTAGTTTTGGAATTGTTTTCAAGGCACACAACAAATCAACATCAGAGCAATCAGCAGTAAAACTACTATTTCCTAGCAGTCAGGACGACACGTGGGATAAACATTTTGAGACATCAATTACACAGAGTTTAAATCATCATGAAAATATTGTAAATACGAATCGAGTTTTTGAAAAAGCTTTTACACGACGGGAGCTTCTTTCTCTACTCAAGAACGTAGAACTGGATGAACTTGGAAACACGTTTCTAGCCATACCCTTACACCGGGCGGAAACTTATGGAGAAATTAATTGTTGCTTTATTCAAATGGAGTTATGTGGTTTCACACTACGCACCTGGTTACAAAGTGACAATTGTAAAAAAGCCAAAGATACTATGGATGTCAAGATAGTGACAAGTATTGTTAATGGACTTGGATTTCTTCACAGCAACAACATTATTCATAGAGATTTGAAGCCAGAAAACATATATTTTAGTAAGGACTACCAGTTTCCAATAAAAATAGGAGATTTTGGTGTGTCAAGAATATTTGAACATGAATCTCCAGACACGCTAACATCGGGTATCGGAACGCCGTGCTACGCCGCTCCAGAAATATTCACAGGGCATTATAGTGCTCAGGTCGACCTGTTTTCTATGGGACTAATAATATTTGAAGTTCTACAAAAAATAGAACCTGGGGAAAGGCTTTACTTATTTAATAGGCTTGTCTCCGATAGGGATTACACCGTTATTAAGCGACACAATCTGATAATAAACTCGAGAGAAATTATTGTTGCACTAACTAATAAGCATGCAGAATTGAGGATTCAAAAAGTGGAAGACATACATTTCATATATGCAAGTGACGACGATTCCTCCCATGGCTCATCTGGCTCATCTTTATTATCCTTGGGACCATTGGAACTACGTGTAAATACGATGACCATTAATAGAAAAGGTAATTAATTTAGACACACCAATAATTTTTGAAAATCCATTACACCCAGCCAAACTATGGGTTACGGTTGCAAGGGATTATTTGGCTGACTTTTAATAAATCAAGGCTAATTTGTTAAAAAGAAGGTATGTGTCTGACCCTTTTACCTAGCGCTCAGATAATTATACCAAGTATACAAATTAGCTGGCCAGGTCAAAGAAGCTCAAAGAAATGTATCGTTTGTTTTATTTGCATTATTATATTACTTGCCACCGATAAAGCATTTGAACACAATAGGGTTTTCAAATTAACATCGTCTCATTTAAGCTTATCACACCTGTTTGCAGTTGCAAAACAGAGTTCGATTAGGTCACGAAATTAAAGTATGTCTTAAATTAAAGAAAAGGCGATTACCTTTGCATTACCATATCGCATCATGGAGTACACTCCATGATATCCGGCTTGTCCAAGATTTTCTCTACCCTTTCTCATAAGGTAGAGTACAGTTTTTTTTTAAGAATTGACATAAATTTTTCGGTTGGTTATTAACGGTAGCATAAAGGTAAACATTAAACCTCTCTCTTTGGAGGGGAAATCACTTGAGTACAGTGACTCCTGCAAATATTTGTGGGTCACGCTCGATTCAAAACTGAACTGGAGACTACATTGTGAAAGGAAGGCTCGGTCTGCAACTGTGTCTCTCATGCAATGTAGGCGGGCTATTGGTCCCACCTGGGGTCTGGACTCCAAAGATAATCCAAAGACTGGATCCCAAATCCAGTCTTTGGATTTACACTGCTGTTGTATGGCCGGCTATTTAATACGCTGCAATGGTCTGGCTGCCGGCAACGGACAAAATGTTCTGTAATAGGTTAAGGAGGGTCCAGGGGCTTGCCTTGCGCATGGTCACTGGTACTCTCCCCTTCACTCCCATTGCAGCACTTGAAACCTTATTAGGCGTCCTCCCAATTCACATTAGACTGCAGCAAGTGGCTCTCAAGTCTTTTCTTAGGCTTAGGGGCCGTGGTCATTAGGTGGATTGGGTAGGTTATGGTAGAGGTCTAAAGAGGGCTACCCACATTGAGGTATGCACAAGTCTGGCTCGGAAGATACCCCAGTTGGGCTTCCCTTTTGACCTTAAATCAGTCCAACCTGCCGAGGCCTGTATGTTTAACATACGGGTCGAGAAACGGGCTGACTGGGCTGACGCTTATGGCGACCACTCGGCTTTTCCTGGGCTCTTATGTTTTACAGATGGGTCCAGGGTGTCGAATGGTTCAGGGGCTGCGTTTTTGATTGGTGTAAAAGGAAAGTTCCTGGTTGGGGCTAGTGGCTGTGTTCCCCTGGGGAAATATGCCACGGTCTTCCAGGCGGAGCAGATTGGGGTGCTTATGGCGATTGAGTTTTTGTCAACCCATCCCTTTCCTCATAACACAGTTAATATTTTTGTTGACAATCGTAGTGTCCTGGATTCTCTCACGAGTGGGCGACCTGTGTCGAATCTCACTGTGGAGCTTCGTAGGGCTCTACAACAACTTAGTCTTCACAAAGAGGTTACTCTACACTGGATTCCGTCTCATACGGGACTTTAGGGTAATGAAGATGTGGATGAATTGGCTAAGGAGGCTGCCAGTAGCGTAGTCTGGGGTCCCGATCCAATCATCCTAGTTAACATAGTCACTGGCAACAGTGCTATTAAGCGATGGGCCCAACATAAACATGGGGTGTACTGGTCGAACTTGCAAAACTGCAAGATATCTAAACTGGCCCTTCCCATTCCCCATGAAGGCGCCTTAGTGGGAAATCACTGTGGCCTTCTAGGGCTGGAATGAGGCTAGTTACCTTTGCGGTTACAGGTCATTGTAGTTTAAATGGGCATATGTGTAAGATGGGTCTTGTTCAGTCTGCTACCTGCACTTTGTGCGGGGAGGCAGAGGAAACTATGGCTCACATCTTAACGGACTGCCCTGCTCTCAGTGCCCTGAGATTCTCTAGCTTTCAATGTCATACTTTGAGGGCTGAAGAAGTATGGGAATATCCTCTAAAAACAATTCTGGGCTTTTTGTTAAGGTCCGGTAGATTCGCTAGTTTTGTAACTAGGGAATCAGGAGGTTTCCCACAACAGTAATCGCGTGCGAATGTATTGAGTAGTCTGCAATAGGTCCAAATCTTGACCTTCGCGGCTGGGCTTCTATCTTGTATGGGCAGTGGTCCTACTCACATAATACATACAATGGTGGCATATCTAAGTTTCATAATTGCCCAAAAAATTTCGATCGTTAGGTGCATTTTCTTTCTCTTGGACGTAAGCAACTTTCCCTTCTGGAAATACTTCGTTACGGTTTATGCTTAACCATGTCTTGCCAAAACAGCACATCATCAATCTTGTGATGCTTTCTGACGAAGTGAAGTAGTACCTTCATAATGCACTCCTTTACGTAAAGTTTTGCATTCATGCTCCCCTTAAAAACACAGGGTATGATTAGAGTTGTACTCATTCCCGCGCCCAGGGCATGTAGGCATTTATGACATGCCCTATTTGCCCAATTTGCCCGGCATTTTGAAAGTAGGGCATTTTAGGCATTTTGAATTTTAACCAGATTTTCCTATTTTTAGAATAAAACAATCGCAAAATATATACAATTAAACGATTATTAGCCTATCCTGGGAATATGGACACATTCTGAAACTTTATCTGTAAAATTCGTTTTGCACATATATATGTATTTAGGTGCGTTCTTTGAAACTTGGATCGTTTTTTAGCATAGAAAACATTTATGTTTTACTGAACTGGCATTAATTTAAAAATAGTTCACTAATTGATTTTCAATGAATATTTAAATATTGTGCATATTGAGTTTAGATTTTAAAATGGTTAGCTAAAGTTAAGCGTTACAATCCTCCAGATACATATCAAAAACTGTCTTTATTTACTAATATTCTAAACTTTATTAATTTTAAATTTTCAATTTTAAATTCTTAACTTTTGACAACAAAGATTTTAAATATAAAATGCAAATGCAAACTTTGCCGTTGCATTGGGCATGTGACAGATAAATGCCCAATAAATGCCCAATAAATGTCTAATATTCCCAATATATGCCAAGTAAATGCCCTAAATTCCCATAAATGCCTGGCATTTTCGACTGAGGGCATAAATGGCATTTATCGGGCATTTATCGGGCATATTGGGCACGAAGGAAAGTACGGGCATTTATTTTCGTGCCCTGGGCATTGTACAACAGTGCCATCTTCATTCATGCAGCCGACTTTCTCCGGGTACTTCTCCCCTGGTTTGATCCGGGATTTCAAATGAACTGAATTGGGACTGGAGGAATGCTAGAAATATTGACAACCATTGAGATTGGGGTGGTGGCAAAAGTAGGACTCATCCTCGATGATGAGATGTTTCCATGACCCAGACAGAAAAATTTTTCTGTATATTTTCAGGCAGCTCCTTTTAGTCTTAAAACTTTGACCTTTCCTATATTTTAGCACATTCTGCTTCGTGTTGGCCGTAACGCAGAGCTACTTAAGTTTAATTTTTGCTAGCCTTGACCTCCAAATTTTTAGTATTTTAGCTGTTTTGTCAGTCACCCATTCTAACTTTCTCCACTTTATTTTTGGAAATTGTTCGCACACATTTACCAAAAGTTTTATCAATTCGACGTTTATGTATTATTCATAGTGTTGTAAAAGCTGGTATATGCTCCGTTTGGATATTTTTTGTTCTTAAAACGTTGGTTCTTTCTTGCATCAAAAAGATAGTACTGTACCATCTCGTTTCGTTTGGTAAAGGAGCTGACATTTTGGGAATAATGTTTTGACAATTTTCTGCTTCGGCTTATTTTCACCGCAAGGCTCTTAGAATTAGTCTTTGAAATGCACCATTATATTTACCCATTACAGTATACTGAAGTTGTGTTAAGCTTAAATGAGACGATGTTTATCTCAAATTATTACTTTAATAGCGTGTAGAGCTGACTAGGTATACTCGCGACCTGTCGTCTGGACCTAGCTATCCCACTATGCTTTTTAGAACCTACTTAGGTCCCATACGAAGGATACAATCTTATTTCCGTGCAAAACTTATATTTGGCGCCAAGGCTTGGCGTCAAATTTAAAAAGATGGATTTTCGACCAAGTTCAAACCTGTGTAACTTTTTAAGTTTAAACGGGATTTTCAAAATTTTTGGATCAAAATGATCACAAAAATCATAATTTTATTAAATAAATGAAAAACGAAAATTTTTAATTTTTCAATGATTTCTAAGCTTTTTTGGCTCGACTCCTTGATCGGATAATTTTCGAAAATTTCGAAAATTTCGAAAAAAATAAATTTTTGCTTTTGTGTGAAAATTTAACTGTTTCTTGTCATTTTGGTAATAAAAGTTTGAAAATTCATGAATCGAACCGAATCTCCAAAGTTATAGCGATTTGAAAAGTACAAAACACACAAATTTGGCGTCACACCACGGCGCCAAATATGAGTTTTACACGGAAATAATATTGGATCCTTCATATGGGACCTAAGTAGGTTCTAAAAAACGTAGTAGGATAGCTAGGTCCAGACGACAGGTACCTAGTGAGTTTTATTTGATATTGATCAAGTCACAAAGTTGCCCAAAAACTTATGCATATTGCGAAAATTGTGGACCTTTTCATCTGCATTTGTTTCTTAATACCCCGTTTTAGCAAATGGTCAAAACCGTAAAAATACTACATTTTTCACCACAATTTTTGTTAAATCTATAAGCGAGCGGTTATACATTATCGATGGGTGTGGAATGTACAATTTTAGTGTGAAGTATAATCACTCCCGAGACGTACCAGATGCCGTGGGATATTCTATCCAGTCAATGATATTCCCTTTCCTACAATGATATTGTCCCCATATGTCTTCCAAATTTCCACCGCCACTTAATTTCAAACTAATTTATCACTTCAAAATTCTGAGCACATTCATAAAAAAAAACTATTAAAATAATGATTTTCGTTATGCTCCACAGGTGGAAGTAGCCTATTAGAGTATGGAGTCCGGAAACCTGTCTCAAATTTTGTCGGTCGTAACGAACAACTTGCATGTATGCGTGAATGGATCAGGCGAGTTAATCCCGGGGTCCTAGTACTATCAGGAATGGGAGGAATTGGAAAAACAGAACTAGCTCGTCACTTCATTGAAACGTTTACTTTTTACAATACTAGCTCATGTATAATCACATGGTTCGATGGACTTTCAAATTATGACTTGCACAAATCTTTACTTCAACTCAGCAAGTATTTGGGATTTGTTGATTCTGAACAACATGAACTACAATCTATTGACGGAATTATTATAAACATAACAAAAAACATCGAGCAAAAAATAAGACCACAACACCCTACTGCAAAATGGATAGTTGTCTTTGACAATGTTTTCGAAGATGACGGACTAACCAACGGATTGAAAAGTCTTATTAATGCTAACGCTTTCATATTGATAACAACACGAAAGTCGGGCATGTTTGCTGGTGAAGCGGAACAAATTTGTCTGCAGTCCTTCACAATACGAGAAGCGTGTACTCTGGCTAACGTGTTAATTTCTGTATCCAATCAACAAGCAGTTGAACAATTATGTGCTACACTTAATTATCATCCCTTAGCAATACAACAAGCCATATCGTATATAAAATGTCAGCAAGTTACTTCCCTTCGTGGAAGCTCTTATGGCATAAGTAGTTTTATTAAGGAGTGGTCCGGAGATAGCATACATATTTTGAAACATGAACTAAAATTAAGCTCCTATAATGTTAGCGTATACAAAATGGTAACAGGCACAATTGAGCAGATTGAATCGCTCTTTAAGGACAGAGGAGACCGGGCAATTCAATTACTTTTGATATTATCTTTAGTTCAGTGTGAAGGAATTAGGCTTGATGTTCTTTATCATCTGCTTAACGACTGTGACAAATCTTCTCTGGGTAGAATTCTAGACTGCGAGGATACCGACCTAATGGAAATTATTGAGTCGGAGTTGGCTTTATTAAAATGTTTTTCCTTGATCGAATTGGAGGCCGATATAATTACTGTTGTGAGATTGGTTCAAATCGTGATAAAAAATGTGTCACCCTGGGAGGATGTAATTACCATATTAATGGATGGTATTAAAATTGAAGGAATTTCCGAGTCTTTAATTAATCCTGCGGTATGTATATTGTTTCATGCTCAGGGTACCGATAGGATTTTATGTAAATTCCGCTCTCCTGCATTTCCAAGACGACTAGAGATGAGAATTTCTTCGTTCGGAATGAATTATAAGGACATCATGAGAAATAATCGAACCCAGTTTTATAGTGTTTTCAGTGGAGATAATATTTTAGAAAATACGGGACGGCCAAAAAAAGCCAGTCAAGGAACCGACCATGTTCAACTTGGTCGGAAAATTTTATTAAAACGAAGTCGGAAAACCGTGCTCGATTTTAAATCCTATAACCAAAAAATCGATAAAAACGAAATTCAGAAGCGAAATTGCATCCTTTGCTAGTATTGTAGGAAGTACCATTCATAGCGTAATTTTAGTACTGAATAAATACTACAAGTTATAACTCATAACATAACATTTTTAATGCCGAGAGAGTTGGTATTCAATTCAATAGTTTATTCAAGTGTAAAAGAAATACATAATATGAGGGTTCACGTTGATCTCAGCATTGTGACACATTGGTTAAAATAAGTTATAAAAATAGATGTATAGATATTGCAGCTCTGGTATTGGAAAACTGCAATCTTGTCTTTACATACTACTAAATTTTGTTGTCGCACGTTTGGGCGATACATGACGCTCGCCTGCAGGAAAACTCATTCATTTCACACTTTCCACACAGTCCATTCCAACTCCAGTCCAAACGCAAAATTCGAAAAATTGGTATCACCACGTAAGAACAAATATTTTTAAGTTTACAGGTATCACAAGTTAATTAATTAAGATCTATTTAACACTTTTGACTCTCGTATTGTATTTATTAGTGAAAAATTAATTCAAATTGGATCCGACAGCACTTATTAGATCCAGTGATGAATACCG
Organism: Folsomia candida; assembly: GCF_002217175.1. Classification (NCBI taxonomy): domain Eukaryota; kingdom Metazoa; phylum Arthropoda; class Collembola; order Entomobryomorpha; family Isotomidae; genus Folsomia; species Folsomia candida. The sequence goes on along the minus strand of NW_019091259.1, from coordinate 159,635 downwards.
AAACCGTGGAGGATTTTTAAATCTTCCAATTTTCCTAAACTACAATCCATCACAATCAAGTTACTGTAAGTGTATTTACTAAATAATTATTATTCCTCATAGTATGTATATTGTCAGGTCTAACTGTTAAACCTGTCAAAACAAGGGGTAATTGTGAACATGCTTCGGCTGTAATTTGTCATCCCTATTTCGTTAAAATAGTTTTATTTACATAATTACAGAAAATAGCCAGATTATAGGATCAACACCTCCTCGCCTCAACAATTGTGGAAACTTTCTCCATTTGGCGTTGTTGTGGGTCAACAGATGGCTGTGTAGGTTTTAAAACATAGGACAATTGCAAAATTACGACATGACTAGTTAGTTTGTTTAGAAAAGCGTTAGTATTTATAAAATATTTAGCCATAAATTTCGTCAAATAAGTTGTATAACGAATTACGTAATGCCATACGAAAAATAATATTTCTGTACATATGTTAATGTTCACATGTATGTATGTATCATCCCTATTTATGTTTATACTTATAAGTAGTTTATGTACAGCCTGTAATCATAAGTATTGGTAATTTACATAAATTTTATTACATGACTCATGATCTTTGACATTTGAAATTTTACACATAGCGGAATAAACTAATCAGCGAATAGCAAATAAAGAATGCAATACATTAAATTGCAATCGATGTCTTGTTTCTCCATAATTTGGCATTAAGGAATTCAGAACAATTCATATGCGTAGTACACACTATAATATATATTAAATAACTTTTCGACATACCTATATATATTTACAAGTTAATGTCAGGCCCATATAAATATGTGTCAATATATAAGGAAGGCCTTCGCGATTTTTTCAAGTCATCAAATTATTTAAAGCAGGAGAACAGTGATCAAGAAATCCATACTTTGCTGAAATTTCTGTCTTTTACTTATTGAGGAGTAACAGCCTAAACCATAGATATGTTACATATTACTACTTTACACACATTTGCCGCCATGCTTTTCTCACCAACACCTTAATCCCAGCAACCACCCGTTTTCTCACTTCAATTAAAAACAACACAACCCCGATGCCATTTCCAATTATGGAAATCAGAATGGAATTTATGGGTGAGTCTGTCTCATCCTCGATATCATTAATCTTTACTCCTTGTTCCACCCTTGCTTCATACTCCTTTCTTGCCCTGTTCCGCCCAATGGCAATGTTCGAAACGCCCCATCCTTCCCACCATTTCTCCATGATCCCGCCGGAAAAGGATCCCCGCGTATATTGTTCGAATCGAGCTGAAAAATATTTAGGGCCCCATTATGAATTTGCAGACTCGAATTGCAACAAAATTGTAAAACAAAATCGAAACTAAGGGCCGAATTACTAATGAACACTTGGTTTTGAGTGAGGGGTTGCCCTCACTTGAGTGACCTCTTAGTGTGAGGGTACACTCATACTCATTTTCATATTAATAATGAAAACTCGGGGTTCACTCAGCTCACCGAGGTTCCTAGCGAGCCACCACCGGCCACCTCAATTTTCAGCTGTCCCGTAAGGATAACATGTGTTCTCTGTATCTCTGATATACCCCATAGTATCCATTCCTGGTTAGTACTAAAAAATTGTCCAAAAAATTAGAATTATTTTGAGAAAAAAAAATTCTGCGAATAGTTTATACTTTTGGCGTGAGCGGGGTTCAAAGTTGAGGTTTACAAGAGGAGTGTTTCAAGTGATAATCACGGATTTTACATAAAATACATCAAATTCATCTAAATGTTTATTATAATGAAGTGCAATTAGCTGAAATGTGAGTAATAGTCATAATACATGATGTTATAGCATGCTAGAGAGAAGTTGGCCGTATTTTCGTAAAAAATAGATATTTTTTTTTTTTTTTTAATAAATATTATTTTTTACGAAAATACGGCCAACTTCTCCCTAGCATGCTATAACATCATGTATTATGACTATTACTCACATTTCAGCTAATTGCACTTCATTATAATAAACATTTAGATGAATTTGATGTATTTTATGTAAAATCCGTGATTATCACTTGAAACACTCCTCTTGTAAACCTCAACTTTGAACCCCGCTCACGCCAAAAGTATAAACTATTCGCAGAATTTTTTTTTCTCAAAATAATTCTAATTTTTTGGACAATTTTTTAGTGCTAACCAGGAATGGATACTATGGGGTATATCAGAGATACAGAGAACACATGTTATCCTTACGGGACAGCTGAAAATTGAGGTGGCCGGTGGTGGCTCGCTAGGAACCTCGGTGAGCTGAGTGAAGTAAAAGCTCACACTCAACGAGTTTTCTCACACTCAACAGGGAAAATTTTGTTGAGCGTGATTTAAATATTAATAAATTTTTTTTAATTTTCGTCGTAAATTTGGATTTTCTGTTGGAAATAATTTAAATACACATTAACGTAATGAGATCTGACGACGAGTCATTGTCACAAGTTGAAAATGTGCCACTTAAAGGGGGGAAAATGCAGTCTCGGTTTACGGAGTTCGAAAAGTCGCTCCTACTGGAACTCATTTCATCAAAGCGTAATGTTCTTGAGTGCAAAAAATCCAACCCAGAGTCGGTTGTAAAAAAGCAGAAAGCCTGGACAGAAGTGGAAACAGAATTCAACTCGTCAGGCAATGTCGTGAAGAGGTCGTGTCAACAATTGAAACGCGCATGGGAGAATTTTAAAACACAGGCAAAGAATGAGGTACATATAACTTTATAACATTATTGTATCATAATTATAATTATTATAATTTCACTCTTCTAGAAAGCTCAAGCCGTGCGGAGCTAGAAAAAAACCGGAGGGGGCGCACCCGCAAATGAATTAAGCAAACAAGCTGAACTCGTGTGTTCCATAATCCTGTCGCAGATGAGCCCTTTACCCAATGAATTTGATTCTGATTGTTTATGTATGTATAATAGTCAGCTAAATTATTGACCATAATATGAATTATATTTAACTAATGAGTTGCACTAAAATAAATTTCAGACGGCGAGGAACAGAAGAAGGAAACCAGTGCTTCTAAACTCCCTAAAATCTTGCGATCTTCCGAAGACGTGACAGACAGTAATTATGGTATGTACATGAATAATATTAAATTAACAAATTGCTATTTATTTTAAATCAACGAGAATGATTTACTTTTCATTTATAGAGAAGGAGAGAGTTCGTCTGGTCGACAAGAGATCGTTTGTTATTCAAATTGAGGAGAAGGAACACGAATTAAACATGAAAATTTTGCAAAAAAATGGATTATCAACAATTGAAAATTCAGAAAATTAAGCCTGAAATGGAGGTTTTTCAAAACGAATCTCAACAAAAACTGAAACTGATCGAGCTCCAGATAGCCTCCTCCAACCCGGTGCAACAAGTAGTAATCTGCCAAAATAATGAAGTTGGATTACTTAATACATATTAACCGTTTTATGTTCTATTTCTGCTGCTTGTAATCTTTTGTTCTCACCTTTTATGAAAAACGTGTTAGTATGATTTCGTTCTCTTTTGCTCGTCCGGGTAACGTTGCACTTGGCCTTGACTCATGTTCCTCTCTTAATTCCGGCGGATCCACATTGTCATGGTCAAATAAATCCAAACGCTTTCTATAATAATAACCCTGCTGTGCTTAAGCTTACTCATGTCTATTATTTATATATGAGTGCAAGGGAGGAATGATGGCACCTCGTCGTATCGGGGAACAAAGATCATCTTTGATAAGCTGGAATACAAACAACACTGTCCTTTTTGCCAAGCGATATCGCCGTTTGAACGCCCCTTCATCATACACGTCGAAAGGATTCAGGCGGTCGCGAAGACGTGCTCGGAAAAAGTGGCGTAGGCGTTGTCGGCGCCGACGATCAAAACGGTCGAAACGTTCAGACATTGTGAAAAAAATAGTTTTTCTTGTGACAAAACACGAATTTCTGCTTAAAACACTGTTTTATTTTTCGTTAAGTGAGCCCCTGACCTCCCTTAAAAATTCTGAGTATTTACTCAGGATGAGTAAACGCGTTAAGTTGTCATTAGTAATATCAAACTGGTTCCCTTTCTAGAAAAGTTGAGTGTTTACTTACACTCAACGGTGAGTTTTCATTATTAATTCAAAAATGGCTAAGTTAAGGGTTCACTCATACTCAAATCCCTTCAAGTGTTCATTAGTAATACGGCCCTAAGTATCTAGTTAAGTATCGCAAACAAATTTGAAGCAAAAGCATTCATTGCGAAATTCTTCTGAATTGTTGCTAACGTTACGATCAATACTAACTCGTAATGAATACCATCATTATCTTAGTTAAAGTGTTAAAATTAGGAATTTGAAAATCTTCCTTACATTGAAGATGCGGCATCTTCTTAGAGTAATACATGACCATTGGACAATTTTTCGGACGCCTGTCTGAATCTGGGTTGACCAAATCTGTCCACCAGATTTTGCTGGGATGAAATAACTCCCCAACTGTAGGATCCCACACAGACATTGTTTTCCTTCATATCTTGAGTTGCCTTAACGCATGATGCCTAAAGAGTTACGTTTAGTTAAAATACATTACGTCTTAAGTTCCCATTTAACGAATTTAAGTTAACTCCAGCCTCCACGAATTAGAAATTATAAACGGCCGCATTTCCCCAAAATGCAGCATCGTATATACATTTAGGTAATTCCAACTTTGCTTATCACAACCGCTCTTACCAAAATCATGACCTCTCCGAATCAACATTATAACCAACGCTGTTGTTTATTCACCTATGTATTGCCATTGTCGGGGAAGACTTAAGGATTTATTTCATTCCACCCAACGAAAATGTACTTTTCCCCAACCAAAAGTAATAATTTCCCCAATCGTGAAATGTCCAACGGGTTTAATATTTTTACCCAACGAAAATGTAAAACCACCCAACCAAATGGTAACTTAATTTACCTATCATATTAATGTAAGTAATGGACAGATAAGCGGCATGCATTAACTCAACCTTCTCAATCACCTCCCGTCCGGCCATTCATTCATACCATCCGGTTACTACTCTAAAATTTAGAAAATAAGGTAAATATGTCGGATTATCAAAAACTAAATAATTATCAATCCGACTCTGAAGAGTCGGATGAACCACCCCCCTCAAAAAAACAGAAACTTGTCCACGAATGGAAGAGGACTAGAACTTTTAAGAGCATTGAAGAGGCCAAGGTGCATGTGAAAACCACACAAAAGTTTGTGATTAAATCTACACGACCGTGCAGTGAAGGTCAAAAGTTGTACTATGACTGTAAAACTAATAATTGTTTAAGCAAAGTATATCTGTTGAAGAGTAGTAAGGCTTCGATGTTTATGTTTTAAAATAATTGCTTTGTATGTTGCTAACAAAATTGTTTATTACGTAGATAATACTTTGGATGTCGATATGTATGAGACGGTGGAATTACATAATCACGAGGGCGTCAAAACCGTTGGCATTCCCATGAGCACCAAATTAAAAATCGACCTTTGGTTCAACGGTGGCATCACAAAACCTAATCAGATTGTCTCTCATCTGAGAGAGGAAGAAATTGACGTCCCCTCAAAAGTCCAACTAAACAACTATCTCCGCGTTATTAGAAAAAGAATGGGTCCTCCAATCCTCTCAATCGGCCAACTATGCGAGTTCTGCGATGAAAACGAGCCTATTCCCATGGATTCGGATCAGCCATATATTATTGGAAAAGTGATCGACGCCGAGCAAAAAACCTTTCAAGTAATTGCGTCAACAGTAAGGTTATTGCAAAACTCCAGCAAAAGTAAAGTTTTGCACGCAGATGCGACATACAAACTTGTTTTTGAGGGATTTCCAGTCTTAGTAGTCGGAACATCAGATAAAGACCGACATTTTTGGGTTTGATACAACGAATGTCGTGGAAAAAATTTGACTCCTATGCGTCAAGTAAATCTACTTTCTGGATTATTAATTATTAAATTGATGACTGGATTTCCTCCACTTGTTCTTGCCCAATATGTAAAAAGCAATATATATGCAAACATATTGTTGGTATTGGCATTATCAAAAAGATAATTTTGGTTCCTGAGAACCTTAAGACCGATTGTATTGGATTGAAACCGAAGCGTGGTCGAAAAAAGTTTGTTGGGAAAGCTTTGATTGTTGACTAAATGCAAATTCTTTCCTTAAAATTGTAAAATTTTAGTTAAATATGATAATTTTACTTGGAAAATGTCATTTATTCTTGGTTGGAAATTTAATTATTTTGTTGGGTTTTTTAATGAAAATTGTGGTATAATAAATTAATTATTCGGGTTTTTTACGATTGGGCGAAATATTACTTTTGGTTGGGGAAATTCACATTTTCGTTGGGCCGTTTAATTGGCACCCAAGACTTAATACAATTTTCTTTTGCATGTTTCTAACTTTATATTTTGCATATGGTCAGAGTTCTAAAAAAAATAGTTTTTGACTCAAGCGTTATCATCAGTTAGAACATGTCTTAGACAAATCAATATGTATATGTGGGTAACTCTGCAATAGATCTCAACAGATGATCTTAGCCGGTGGGCTTCTGTCAACACGGAGGTCCCCCACACATGACACATACACACATAGACATAATATCAAACACTTACCGAGTCATACACCGAATACTTTTTCACCGTCATTTCTTCCAATCTCGAAATCAAGGCACATTTATTCCTGTTCTGAAATGGGGATTGTCCCTCCATCCCGTAAAATCCGGTGAAGTGAACTTTCACATTTGAGGCCGACAGTTCATCAAATGTTCGCGGAGGGGTGTAGAAAGGGGGGATGGTGAGACAGTCGACCAACCTCGTTTGGAGGTCGGCATTTAACAAAATCAGAGCCACAAGCCATGGGCCAATCATCAATTTGATTTTGCCAGTTAGTAGCAATCCGTAAATAAATTATTAAAAATTAATTAATTATTAAACTTATATTATATATAATCCACAAGAAGATCACGTTTGTATCGCGATCAAGTTCTTAATATTTACTTGGATTAATTAACTTAATTCCAATTAACTTACTGTTCTTGTTCGGTAGAAATGTTCTGCTGCGCAATTAAACGAAATAGCCCACATGTTGTGCTCACCATTCTTCCATAGTCCCATTTCCCGTCTCTTTGATGCACTGTAGCCATGACTACCAAGATCATGAGGACGATTGACCCAATCTCATACGCCCAGATGGTTGTATCCAGCGCGAAAAATACGAATGCTACTGGATTCCCGCTATTAATTTTGTGCGGGAGGCCCGTAAAGAAGGAGAAGGAATCCCAGTCCGCCAACGAGGTTGGTGTTAGAGCCTCCGCCCTCTCGAAGGATATGCCAAGCCAGCCTGAGTAAGATATTGCCCGCCCGGCCAGTACTTCTCCAAATGCCCCGTCCCACCTTCCCGTGGCGGGATTCAGTACCCGGGATGACTAGCTCGGAAAGATACTTTCGGCGTGGCATTAAACCATTGCGTGAGGTGACCGACCGTGAGGACGGTCGGAGCCATCATGTTCTTGATTATTGTCCCTACCCTAAAACTTTGAGATATTTAACAATATTTTAACTTGTTCAACTAATTATGAGGCTATAACGTACGCAACGCGAGAAGAGGTATATAAGAGTTGGATAACATCATGCCCATGTGACATATATGTAATAATGGGGTGATCGATGTCCACAAACTTTTGATTTTTACCTGATCTAACTTATAGACGGAAATGGTATTACTAAAATCTAATTCTGCACAACTATGCCGAACTCCAGTGTATAAAATAGTTGACAAAATCCGTTTTTGGAAATTTTTTGTCTAGAGATTGGGATAGGGAAATCTATTAAAAATACCTGAATTTTGCCAATTCCTCATCCGACAGCATATCCTTCAACCCTACGGTGCCCGCCCATACAAAATTCGTGCCAAAAAAGTTCCACCGTTCCTTAAATTTACTCCCACCCGGGATCCATACCCGATATCCGTGTACATCAATATCGTTCCATCTACACCCACCAGTTTCCAAGTTTTCGATCAATATCACATTGACCAAGGAACGAAACGGAAATCGTAGTCGACCCGGCTGTTTCCGGGTCTCAAAATTTTTCTGCTTTCCATCCTCAAGAATGTGGTACGAGTAGTGGATTCCTCCCGGCAAGATTGAACCCAAGTCCTTTGCGTAGTTCCCCTCACCACCATGAATAACAAGACTCGTATGCACACCGAATTTCGGATAATTTTGAATTAAACTATAATTGGCCGAAAAATTGAACGCCATTAGCTGCACGTCTGTATTCAGGTCCACGATATCACCATTGATTCCAACCAGGGTACAATCAGAACGAGCTAACAACTTGGTCAGCAGATGATTCACAATGCTACGGCCACAACCAGAAGAAACATTTCCAGACGACGTAATAATTATGGAGGAGTAAAAAAGCACAAAAAATCCCCAAGTTGGCTGCATTTTAACTCTTTTTTTTCTCCTAGTTAAACTGAACGTTGAACACGTTCTACATACATACATACATAAATAAATATCTTCCCTTTTTAACCTCTGAGACTTGGCATTGCAAAAAAAAGTTGAGCCGGAAATACATTTAAATGTATTTCCGGCACGTGCAGCTGATCAACTTTTTATTATTTATTAAGTGTTGATACCTATGTACAGACATTTATTTCATGATTAAGATTCTCCAACGGAAATGCGAGTTTAAATATTAATGGAAAAATAATTAAGAAAGAAAAACAATCAGAAGGTTGTAAGTATGTAAGTAAATATTGATGCAAGGCTACGGTTATACATATGTAAGTATTATCATTTATGGTTAAGAACATCCTCTTCTGAAATTAATATGTTGTTTATGAATATGTGTACCAACACACGCTGCTCTCTGTAAATCGTAACTCAAGCTTATCACAGATTGGCCGTTGCATTAAAAAAAATAACTTATGAACCCGACACGCACACAAATACATGCATATCATGATAAATCCGTAAACATATGAATGGCAACCTCAGTTAACAAATAGTTATTATACATAGTTAAAATATATATGAAGTGTGTACAAGAGTAAATTCAGACTTATGTACATACATACATATCCGTAGCGGAGATAGTCTGATTACTCAAATAGTTCCATCAAATGGAAGCCATCATGCATCGGCTCAAAAACTTTAAGGCTTTCCTCACTGCATAGAAAATTTTTGTAAAAATATTTTGTATAATACATACGTAACTTATACATGTAAATATATCTATAATACATTTTTTAGTGGGTGGGTTCACCAACATACATATTCTCGGGAAATTATTTTGTATGTAGTTGGTTGATTACATATGGTATGTAAAAATTCGTTCACTGCCTTCGTGACAATGTAGATTACCCGAATACTTGGAATTACGTCTTATTATTCTTCTTCTACGTATAAATGTGTAAGATAAATTGTCATCAAAATACTAATTACTTCTCAAGGTTTCTTGCGAAACGTTTGTTCAACTTGATTGAACGCTACTGAGAAGGTTATCCGCAGCTTAGTCGTCTCTGAGTGCTAGAAAGTATGCATTCCGATCCACGTTCGTACGAATATAGTTTCCGTTCTAGAATGATGGTTCGCGTAAATGTACGTTGCGCCTAAAATCGATCAAATTGTTTATTTAAGTCAGTTTTGCCTCAGCTACAACTTAAAAAAAGACTTCTAGAAAGAATTCGAATGCTAGAAGCCACATAAGCACATACATGTATTAGTTACTAATGCAGACAAAGTTTTGGATGGGCTAAGTAGGATGTAGTAGAGGCCTGTCCATCCACTAATTTTATCCGTTTGTTGCCTCAAACTTAGTAAGTAGCGCGTCCAAAGTGATACGTAACGCTGAAAAACTCTAGACATACAAGATTGGTGGCTAATCCTAAAAACATCTCCTTACAGTAGTCCTGCGCTCTTAAGCTCGTGATGGCATGGGGTCAACGTATTTAGTAATTTTTGTGTTTTTCTTTAGAAAATCAAGTGGTGCATTATACCTCTTACGTCAATTAAGGCATTAAGTCACTAAAAATTAGTCATGTTCTTCTTTGTGTTACTCTTAATATGCTCATATTTCCTTGTTGGTGCAAGTATGTGGGGTCATGGGGTATTTGACGAGGCTGACCTAACATTGCTGTTCATACCTCCATTATCAAACTCAATTACCTTTGAGGATAAAGATGTCTCATATTTTCACGATACAAGAAATCTCAACTACTATACTCCACTTCGATATCTTGTCCTCCCCCACACCATGCTGATGCTCAACATCAGCCATCCTACGGAATTTAAGCATTTTGTGAATAACACTATCCAAAAATCGTCCCGACCTAAGGCAATTTTCATTAATCTAGACCTCACAATGGGATATGCTTACGATAACTATTTGAAATGCGAATTTCTACTGGTCTCTCGGTGTATCAAGCATCCCGCATATCTCGACCAGATTTCATCTTTGGTCACACTGTCCTAATACGAGACGCCAAATGCTATAAACACGCCGCTGAACAAATTGGGACCGCCAAGCTCATCCTATTCCAATATAGTCTCAACTCACCCCCCGAGTTCTTTCTCCCATGCTTGACCTGTCACTCTGTCATGTATTCTCCGTTAGTTACAATTTCGCTACATAGCATTCGATACGCTTGGAACACTTTAACTGCAAACATGCATAAATACGTTTTGCACTACTTTGCACCGATATACCTATTTATAGGAAACGGCACATGTGGCTTACAATACAAGGAATATGATCTGATAGCTATGACCGACATGTGTAAAGTACTAGAAATTCCGGGGAAATATAATCTAACACTAGAGTTAGAATACCATCGTTTCATAAATTTTAATGGCCAAATTTCCGGTAGAAGCTTTGGCCGTGCAACACCTTACGTAGAACAATATAACGAGATGGATGATTCCATTTATCAAGTCGTATTTTACTCTTTAAATTTCATAACGGTCACCAATCCACCGTCCGCTAACAGCGGTCTGGATGCGTTCATTTCACCATTCGATTCAGAGACATGGGCCTTCCTTTTCATTACGGTAGTCACACTCGGCGGATTTGTATCTGGATTGGGACAAATGGACTCGGTCCAGCACGGTTGTCTTGTTTTGGTATCAATTGTTGAAAAGGTTATCAGCGTCACGTCCGTTCTTCTCGGCCAAGTAAGCGATACTACAGGAAAAGCATATCGCACAGCAAAGGTAGCCTCACTTCTCATTATCCTCTGGCTATTCGGGAACCTCGTCCTCACCGCAAATTTATACCAGGGATCAATCTATTCCTGTCTGGCTGTCATACTGCCACCACAAACTCCGCTCGATTTTGATGACCTGGTTACGTGGGACCTAGCTATCATATCAGACGCTAGAGGTTATGATTACGGTACGCAATCGCGTATGTCGATCCTAGTTTTTACAATTATCCCCGAGCTTCTCTCGACTCCTGGGATTTCCTCAAAATTTGCTAAATTACGGAAGACACTGCAAGCAAGGGTCACGACCAGCCAGGATCCCCGGGTGTACAAAATGATAAAAAATTCTGTTCGTGAAAATTCAACGAGAAGCCATCCAACGTTCGTCATAATATTACCGAGTCACGACATTGGCAACACTATCAATGGTTACAAACTTGCTGGAAATCGGTACATTGTCGCCAGCAGATTGGCATCGCCGTTTAGCATGGTAATGTTTTTTGCTGGATATAGGAACTTGGTCCACCCATACTTCGTAAAAGACTGGCGTCGCATACAGGAATCTGGGTTGGAATCGCTGTGGGATACATATATCGAAATTGGTAGACTTCTGAATAGAATTAGTTTTCATCAAGGAAAACAGAAATATTTTGAGACTGTGCAAAGATCATTTTCAGACGTGAAAGAGACCATCAGATTCCACGAGTCGACACCCGTCTCGGTGTATCTCATCAGACCAATCTTTGCTATCTGTGGTATCATATTGGTTCTCGGTATGCTTGGATTTCTCGCCGAAAATAGGAATAATGTCGTGGCTGGGGTGAAACTCCTCGTACAGGCTATGCATGCAACATTGATTTATATATGGAAAGTTTTTCAAACCATTGTGGCCTATTGTCTACCCAAAACCAGTACCTGATTTGTTGCCCAATCCCATATAATTAATTATATAATCCTACTTATCAAGTAGTTTGATTCAAGCTGATTAACATTTAGGTTAGTTGATCTTAGTGTAAACCATTTAGGGGGAAATCTCGAGAAATTATGACACCAATTTAGCTTATTACATTAGAATAAGTATACCATCCACTATTTTGTTTCTTTTTTTATATTTATTTAATACTGTGTAGTCGCTTTTTATATGTAAAATAATTATGCTGAATTTGTGTCATGGTTTGTAATCTAGTTCTCATGACACTTGAATAAAAGTATACTTGAACTATGTACCTGTTTGCTGGACGTTCACCACCTGGACCCTGTTTCAGTAAATAAATCGAAACATTATGTAGAGATTCTTCAACCCAAACTCGATTCAGTAACTCAAAAAAATAATCAATAAAGGTAAAAATACAAGGTAAAAATATTCTTCATAGCGGTTGAGGTAAACGTAATCAATTTTTTTTATTAAGCGCAAATGAACACCGAGTTAATGAATAGCTCAATTCAGCAAGAAAAAGTTATTAGAACGAAATTCAAAACTCCTGAGTAGTCAACTTTTCATAATCTTTATACATATATGTATGTGAATGATAATGAATTTTAATAAAACACTACACTTAAAAACACTTTGAACAATTAAGTAATCATTAACAATTATGTATGTATACCCGTAAAATATTCCAACAAATCTATCTGGATTAATTACAAAACTTAAATCTAATTAAATCTATCTGGATCTATCTGGATGGATTTAAAAATCTATCTTGTACTACGATGAGTTGAAAGGTTTACGCGTAGACGATGATAACCTCTGCCTTAACCGGGCAGGTGTCATACAATTTCAAAACCAACTTTAGCATTTACATATTATATTTATCCGACTTATTCCAACCCTTCAACGCCAGTATGTTACAAATATTAGCAATATCATTCTTGCATATTGATGAATTTTGGGAGAAACTATTCAGTATAAAACTAGAACATGAAGCCTTTAATGGACACATGATGCGCAAGTACGAGAATCGATTAGTACATAATTAAATCTTGTTTAACCACTGTCAAGTTTATTTATACATTATCCTTTAATCCTTACAGGCAGCTATGGGTGTTTGGCAGAATATAGAATTTTATAAAAACACATATCTAAATAAATCGATTAGTTATTTATTAATTTGTAAGTTTGGTATTTATATTTATATTTATATTTATATTTTATAATTTGTAGATTATGGGTTGCATGCAACTCGTAATTCACACAAATTATGATTGGAAGTGATTTAGTCATCTTAGGAAATTCTACATACCTCGATGTTCTCAAGAGTAAATAGGAATTACAATAATTCCACGAAACATTACTATGCAAGTTATTCCAATGAAAGTGATGATTATCAACAATAGCATCCTGCCGGAGGAGGTCTGCAGTCCAACCCTGGCACTAGAAAACCTAACCCGGCACAGTTTCGGAGTCTCTGACAATGCCAGGCACAACAATTGGGCGGACATTGGGCGGACACCGTGTTTATTGAAATCATTAGTATGATTCCAATGAAGAGAGGCAATGCGACAAAATTCAGTTTTGAAAACATAGTAAAATTATTAGTGTTTGTAGTGTTCTGGAAATCTGCGAGATAATAATTGCAAAATATTTTTTTTATTTTTTGAAATTCAATCCGAAACGTGAATCATGTTTTACCTGAAGCTAGCTCGGTATAGGATACACATTAGTGTGGCTTATTCCAGTTTTGATTTGTCTTGGACCAAAACACTTGTCATTTTATATTCTAATACGTAAATTAGCACAGCTTGCGAATAATCAGCTTCTTTGTTAGGGAACTAACAAGGTAACAGCTGGAACGAACTGGAAATTGTTTTTAATGCTGGGCTGATACGCATTCAATATAATACGTATAATATTAATATGTATTCAACCAAGGCATCAATTTGTTGTCAACAACGTCAACAAAACAAACATACAAAAGAACATATTTTTGCAAGGAACTGCGACACGATTCTATGTCATATCCGTATGACAGTTGGATCCATCAATTCAGGGCGATCAAGCTACAACAAGATCAATAACATAATATTTGTAAATTGAATTATTTATTTAGTGAATTTTTGATTTATTTGACAGTTGAAAAAAAAAACTTGTTTAAAATTGTTAAAAAAAATTAATTTTTGTAAAGTTTTTCTCAAAAACATTTTATTGCAGATTTGCACCGATCATGGGTCGTAGGTCACGAAAATAGATGCATGCAGGTAACCAGTGATGGATAATAAATGTCCTTGTAGTATTCCTTCTGGCAACCCATACACATTCCAAGCCCTAAGTTGACAACACTTTCAATGTAAAATACCATTTCATCTGGAATTTTCAGGTAAGACGCATTCATATAAAAGTTTATTTTCCTATTAAGTTTTTTACGATTTTACACATAATTATTTAATATTTTACTCAGCTTTGCATTAAACGGATTCAACATTTATGGATGCGTCATCATCACACCTTATGAATGTGAGACATCGAAGATAAGCAGGAATACAACAACGCTGTATCGTGCAAGTCACTTAGACATAAGCCCAGACTTCAATACATTTCTGTAATATGTCACCTAAATTTTAACAACGTAATTAATTAATTTATGTCACCTACATATGTGGTCCACTTAACTATAAATTTCACGGGGCTCACACTTCTAACCACGAGTGACCAGAATAAGTTTTTCTCTCGCCCTACAGCTAAAGTGAAACCGAACTAAATGCCATATTTAAGTTCAACGTATTTCACTTCAAATTATCAACAAATCCTTACTTCAAACCTTACACCACATTTGTAAATAGATATAAATAAATTGGCGTAATATGGATCTGCCGTCGCCTTTTTCCCAAAAAGGCAACATTTCCCTACTTTCTTGTAAATGATTCAAAATTAATTTCTCAATAGTCATCCTCAAACAAACTTATTGTTCTACTTATTGTATGTATCTTTATAATTATAGGCTCTCAAATTGGTGATGAATCAGCAATGGAGAATACCAGTTGGACATCAATAGCTTTGCGGAATCCGTTGGTTGGTCATCCAAATTCTTAAAATAACTAAAGTTAAATGAAATTCCAAATTTCTACCAGATTCTCGACCAAATTCTGGCCCAACTTGATATCACAGAATTGAAGAAGGCGCGCCTTGTTTGTCGAAGCTGGAGAGAGATTGGGGGCAGTTTGCTAGGAAAACGGACCATGCTCTGCATCAGCAAGCTTTTCTACTACGACGGGTGCAAGTTGTGCGTCACCCCCGTGGCTTCAAATTTAATGCGTCGAATCACCATCCCCACTCACCATAAATTCGACGACTCCATTCCCACCAGAAAGAAGCCTAACGTCATTATTAAAGTGTTCAAAGACCTCGCCCACCAGTTGCAATTTACTCGCGAAATTATTTTTCACGTCCACCAGAGGAAATCCGAGAACGCCTTTATCACAGGGTTGAGGAGGAACCTGAAGAATATCCAACACATTAGTCTACAAGTTGGTTGGGACAGGTACAAACCTAGTCCTTCCAGTGGAGTGTCTCCAGCCTATACCAAAAATCTGGCTGTTCTAACTAAACTGACCTCAATTAATTTTGTACTTGGCGAGATCATAGATACATACCCGGCACATTCCCTCCTTCAATTTTTGATAGACTCGGCACCTAATTTGAAATATTTAAAAGGCCGCTCGTGGTTATACCCGAGTTTGGAAAGATGCAAGAATTTGAAAATGCTTCATTTTCAAAACACAGTTCCTTCCACTTCTCCAACTGATGTCAATTTGATAGGTGCGATCAAAATGTTGGGGCATGTGAAGGATTCCCTAATCGAGATGGTATTATTATGCCCCAATGGCCGTGATACAGTTGTCGACATGTCACAGGTAAAATTCACATGAACTCCGTCGACATGCTCGTTAATGATCAAAATCATCCAATCATTTACCAAAATCAATTGCAGCTGAATCAGAGTCTGGACCTTCCAGTAATGTCAAAACTTACCTCTCTCTCGATTCGACCAGCAGCTGAGTTTATGTTTCACGACTTTTTTAACGAGGACTACCTCCCAGTACTTACAACAGTACTTCTCCAAGTGAAACATACGTCAGACAGGTTGAATGTGTCGGCTTACCTTAACTTGTGGAAAGGACATCGTGGAATCAAATATTTCAGGTTAGAACTTGAAGAAGAATGGCAGAATGTAGGTGCCAATGTAATCGGGCGGAAGATAGTCCGAGTATTTCCATCAGTCACGAAATTCGACCTAAGGGCATGGCTCGGTGAGGACATTGTTATCCAAGCGATAGAACAAATGATGACACCCTACCAAAAGTGGGAGCTGGAGGATGTTAGCGTTACCGGTGACCATGTTACAAAATCCTCCGTGTTGGTTGCAGTCCTGAAAAACGTAGTGCGTTGGAAAGGTGCCTATTCCATTTTCTTTGCAAGTATTTATTTCTGTTCGCTTTATTTCTTAAATGATTTCCATTTACTAGGTATGCTTTTTGCATGTTAGTCGTGTTCAGGGTACCCTTTGTACTTTTTATAATCTCCTAGGTCCGTTGATGAAGGGTCCCTAATTATTTTTCTGCAAAACTCATATTTCGCGAAATTACGTGGCGTAAAATTCGCCAAATTCCCATGATTTTAATTTTTAAACCGCTATAACTTTTGAAATCCTGAACGGATTTTCAAATTTAGTAGCTTAAAATGATCACAAAGAGTTAAATTTTAATACAAAAATAACGATCCATTTTTGAAAATCTTTTGATTTTTTTTGCAAATTTTAGAAATTACCTGATCAAGAGCTCGCTCAGAAAAAGTTTAAAAATACTTAAAAAATTAAAATTTTCGAGCTAAAATTTTTTTCCGGCAATTTTGATTTATCTGAACATTTTAAGTCAAAAATTTGAAAATTTCGCGAAAGCTTAAAAAAGTTATGGAGGCTTAAAAATCGTCTAAAACCCTGCATTTTAAGTTTGTCGCGACCGAATCTCGCCAAATATGCGATTTTCAGAAAAATATCTGTGTACCTACTAGATTTTGAAAACCATACTTGGTACCCTGAACACGACTAACAGTCGAAAAATGTACCTAGTTAGTTGAACTGCCTTGCAAACTTTGCAATGCCAAGTGCAAAAGGTGCGATTTCTTGCAGGTGGTTTTTTACGGAAAACACTGATTATTATAAATAATCCTTAAAATCTTGTAGTTTTAACTAAAAAATTTTTCTATGAACTAATTATGAATGAATTCCAGGTGCTAAACATGTCCACTTCGAGGACACTCTTGTCCAGCAGCGTGAATTTTCTCTCCACATTCACGAGCTAATCTCAAACAGTGAAGGATGTACAGGAGTGAAAATCTGCGGCGGATATAATCGTTCGGTATTTTGAACTTAAATATCAATTAAAACGAATTTTAAACCCTTTGCATACCCACAAATTTTATTATGAATTAAGGTGCAGGAAATGCTACAACTACTTGGGCCAATATTTGAAGGTAGCGGAACTCCAATTCGTATGTACGGGGAGTGTGGATCCCACACTGGGCGGACACCGTGTTTATTGAAATCATTATTATGATTCCAATGAAGAGAGGCAATGCGACAAAATTCAGTTTTGACACCATACTAAATTATTAGTTTTTGCGGTGTTCTGGAAATCTGCGAGAAAATAATTTCAAAATTTATTTTTTATTTTTTTTTAATTCAATCGGAAACATGAATCTTGTTTTACCTGAAGCTAGCTCGGTATGGGGTACATATTAATGTGGCTTATTCCAGTTTTGATTTGCCTTGGACCAAAACACTTGTCATTTTATATACTAATACGTAAATTAGCACAGCTTGCGAATAATCAGCTTCTTTGTTAGGGAACTAACAAGGTAACAGCTGGAACGGACTGGAAATTGTGTTTAATGCTGGGCTGATACGCATATTCTAGCAAGGCATCAATTTGTTGTCAACAACGTCAACAAAACAAACATACAAAAGAACATATTTTTCCAACGAACTGCGACACGATTCTATGTCATATCCGTATAACAGTTGGATCCATCAATTCAGGGCGATAAAGCTACAGCAAGATCAGTAACATAATAAATATTTGTAAATTGAATTATTTATTTAGCGAATTTTTGATTTATGGATATATCTGCAATAAAATTTGTTGAAAAAACCAGTTGAAAAAACAACTTTATTAAAAAAAATTAATTTTTGGAAAGCTTTTCTCAAAACGGACGAAAAAAATTGTATTGCAGATTTGCATTTACATGGGTCGTAGGTCACGAAAATAGACTTTTTAGAAGAAAAAAATTTTTCAAAGTTTCTTGGGGGTCCCCTTTCGTATAGTCTAACCATATAAATTACTTTGGAAATTGATATAACTTACTAAATTGATTATACATAGTCAATTAATTAATGTCGTTGTAATGATACCGCAGAAGATGATTTATAATAACCAATTCTTTAAATTGATTAGATTGATAATTTTATTTTTATTGGAGAATTAAAGTGAACGGCATTTGTCTTCTCAGCTGCAGCTGTTGCCTCGTCACTTTATTGTCGTTTCCTTTTTGTGGCATTTTTCTCATGCAAAATGAGACATGATTGCTTGCATATGCATGTACAAATTTAATAATTATTATATTACCTTGTTAATCAATTAGTGTTTCTTTAGTAGCAGATTCTATAAGTAATCTGCTCGGAAGTTGTGTTGTGTCCTGTTGTGAACAAATTATGAAAAATAATGTCAAAATAGACGACTTGGTTGCTGACCACCATAATGGTTTTGTACAGGCAATGTTTATAAGACAATATATTTATTTAGCAAATACTAAACAAGGAGATTTTATACGAATTTTGTCTTGATGTGCTTGTTTGATTAATTACAAAAATCTGTCATCCCAATTTTTCCGATATACATATAAAACATTTATTGTTATTTTAGAGAAAAAAATTGCATAATTGTAGAAATCATGATTTTTCTATAATATTATTAATTGTTAATCGAGTATATATTATAATTGCACTAAATAGAATTAGGTCTGTAACGAACTATAAAAGTTCTGTACCGTCGGGAGCGTCAATGAATAATCATCAAAGAGGGGTTTATTTAACGACGGTGGACCTCTTCCCTCCTTTCATATCCATTGAATATGCTCGACTGTAAACTACTTAGAACGCCAGGCTAAAAAATTATGAGTCCCATAGCCCTTTGCCCAAAAGAAATTCAGAGCCAAAAAACCATAGCATAACTATATTCGGTATAGATAACGTAAATTCCGAATACATTCTAATAACAAAGACAGACATGGATTACGCGGTGTGGGGATCGCACCAACATAATGCACGGGATTCCAATTTTCATCAAGCGTACATTGCACATAATGCGGACGCAAGTTTGCAACCGAATATTTGCCATCTTCCTTCAAAGTTAAATGAAACAATTCAAACGGCTTCCTGCTTTCGTATGTCCCCTCCATTTCCTGAAATGGGATCAACATAAATACAATGTCATAACAAAAAATTTCCAAATTAAAATAGATAAAAAGCAAGAGAGAGAGATAGAGATTTACAACCTTGATCTTAACATTAGAGTTGAGAAACGCCCAGTTGATTTCGTCAGCCGTTGCAACAATGAAGGTGTGACATTTTCTTGGTTTCGGTGATTTAAATTTTTTGCCAGCTACATCCGCAATGTCTGCATTGTAGCGAAATAATCGAGATCGAAACAATTTGTTCCAATCCGATGTGTTTTTAGGGATAGCGTCCGGGTCCACGCAGTGCCTGATATGGAACCCATATTCTAGTAGAGTAAATTTTGGTATGAGAGGGGGAGGTTCTGGTTTGACACCCGGTTTAGGATCTATTTAAAATATTTTTGTTTGCATAATAGGTCCAAACACAAAAATTCAGATAAATGAATAAGGTTGTACTCACCCAGGAAAATAATTGAATATGATTCACAATAATTAATAATAATAATTAATATGAAAGACAGTAGTTGTACGAGGAAAGTGTGGAATGACATGGTGCTACGGGTTTTTTAACGAGTAAGCAAAGTTGTTCCTTATATATGTGAATTGCTATCAGTCAGAAAGGAAATTGTCTATCTATGCCGACAACCGACAGAGATCCAAGCAAATACAAATATCACCACAGGAAGCATACTTTGATAAATATTACTGCTAATCCTTTTGTTTTACATGCCACTTGAAATGTTAGGCATTTTTCATCCATAACCTAAAATGCAAAACAATTTTAATATATGTGTCTAATTTAAATTAATCAATTAAATTAAGCTGATTGGAAACCAACAAACCCCCCAATTTTGTTTATATTCTTATCGTCATAAATTTCTAGCTTTTATAGGAAATAAATCCGACATAAATTGATGCGGAGTCTACAATGGTGTAGTCTTATCAACTCTGCTCCCATTTGAATAAATAATACATATAAATGTGATACAATTATAATGCGTCTAGTACATTTATACATTCCAAGGACCTGGTCTGTTGCCTCAATTTTGACCTCACATAGGATTTCTACAGTCAGACTTTCTAGAGTACAAAATAATGACAATTCTCCAGCTCTTCAGAATTTTGTACTAATTTTCTGATTGTACATACTCTAGCTACAGTAACGTACAAATCAGAATCATGTTTTTCTCCACCTCTCTAATGTCAGACTGTAGTTATGTATTTATGACAATGTGTTTAAGCACAAATGATTACAAGCATCCAGTAAATGGTGTTTGGTTTGTCGCAAATGTTCAAAGCAATATAACGCGAGCAAGTTTAAAGTTTCGTGTCAAGAGCGAGAAGGTCATCTCAGCTATAATGGTCAACGCTGGAGCAATCCTACTGGACAAGGTGAAGAAGAGATCCAGTTACAATCTTCAGGCTTGTAAATAAGATTATAATAATTAAATGGAGCGTTGAAATAATCGTGATTTAGATCATTTAGTTTTAATTAATCAGCATGTAATATGTATGTAATGTATGTATGTGTGACGTATAATATGTTAAACAGTAGAAATTACTGGGTCATTAATTGTGGGCGAATTCAATTATTAGATTATTAGATCTTGTGCAACAATTTGCATATACATAATTGTAGGCCCCGTTATTTGTAAAGGACAGAATAAAATATTCCTTCGTAGAGAGAACAACTCTCAATTATCAACAATTTCCGGGGTAAAGGTGCGAGTCAAGCTCAATGATGGTCCAGTGGTATCCAGTGATGGTTATAATATCAATAAAGGGTTTGATTCTAAATTTTCAAAATTATCATAGATAGCCGAAATTACATCTGAATAGTGGCAAAAATAGGGTTAAGTTCGAAGATGACCAAGTCAAGTGCTTGACCTGTGGGGGTCAAAAAGGTGGTGGGGGGTATCATGCACCAAAATTGTTTTAGTGTTTAGAATTTGGTATGGAGGTAACCAGTGATGGATAATAAAGCGTTATGAGGTCGAATTAGAGAAATTGTACATAGAGGGTCGCCCATACCGATTTTTCAAAATTCTATAATTTGGTTGAAATTCGGTTTGAAATCTGCTAGTGACTCATATGCGATTATTGAGCAGTCAGATTTTAATGTTAATGTCCGTGTTATTGTTACTTATTTTGTTAAATATATCGCTACCGAGATTAGAAGGATGCTCCCAGTTCAAGCTTCCCTCTTGAAGACGTGGAAACTGGGTATTGGAAAGACTAAATTCGTAACGATTGTCGAAAAATTTATTACATCTTTAGATCTCAGCTCGAAGCCGATTTATTCAAAGTTTAAAGTGGGGAGCTTTATAAAGCAAAGTACAACTTTCATATGTTTTATTACGCATTAAATGCTATATGTGAAACCAAAAATGCAAAATTTCGTCACGCTTGTCTACGGTTAGTTGCATGCAGATGTGAAATGTAGGTAAAACATTTATGAACATAACCATACAACATAAAAATATCTAATTACCGAAAACAGTACAATGTGTAATTAAATATTATCTGAAGCGATTTACGCTAGTTCAGTATTGTATTCTTACTGAAATGACGAGGATTTTGGCAATTACAAAACTCATTTCCTACAGGAAATCCATTGAAATTAGATACATTAAAAAACATGTTATCCAAAGGTTTTAAGCTTATTCAAACAACAGGTATCAAATTTGGTTGCAAATTTGGTTGCCCACTGTGCTCATTACACCTTTGCAAGTATATCTCACACATCCACAACTTATTACCTCTAATAAAAATGAAAATGTTCCACTATTATCAATTTTTGCTCGCACACTTTGTATTCCGACCCACATTCTGTGAGATTATTCCTTTCCAACTGGAAGATTTACTTAAGTTGTCGTCCCCCCTTTGTGAAAATAATATAGGTATCGACACAATGTTATCCGAAGACCTTCCCCATACGAACAATGTTCCCATAAGATTATCAAGCAGAGCAAGCAAAAATATAATAAAGGAAGTAAATGATTGTTTGCAGTCATCGTACAACGAATAAATAAATTCGTTAAGCTAATAAAGAATAAATTGCCCTGCCACCAAATTTATTTTTATCACAATGTGAAGCATCGTGATAGAAATTCCCAATCAGTTGCTAATTTCCGAACCGTTGTGACCGATTGGATTGATTTGCATTTCAATAGCTTAATCACAATCTCCTATATAGAAACTGGGTCTGGAATATTCAATCAGTTTCAAATCAATAAAATGAATGTTTTCCTGACTATCGTTACAGGATTGGATGTCACACCTTTTGAGAAGGACGGAGATTTTATCTACAAAGTATCCGATTCCACGTACGTTCCGAATTTTCAAATGATATTTCTCAACACTACAATATTCAAACCGTTACTTTGTTTTCAAACCGTGATGAATGTTGGCCCAAAATTCAATACTTTTAAATGTACACCGTACCTTGGAAACATTCCGTTATATGGAATTAAGAAAGAGTTAGTGGTAGATTGGGGATGGATGTATATAGCGGATGAGGGGTATCTAAAATTGTTTGTTTTAACCAATAAAGGCGAACATTCTAACATATTTTCCCTCTATGATGTTCAATCAAGTGTTAACAAACTGTTGACAAAATTATTGAATTCTACCGTATACTGTTCGACTTTGGGTGGACAATTCGATAGTAATATTTGCACAGAATACAAGACTAGTTTTCCATTAATTAGGGTTGAAGATTCAACGGTGTATCCGCTTATTATGCCTCAATATACGATTGTTTTTGATTCCATTGCCTATAATTTTATAACCTGTCACAGAGCAAGAGCCTTAAGTTTCTCCATGTACTACACACCATACGATATACCAAGTTGGATAGCCATTTGCGCGTGTGTTACGACAATAACTGTCATATTGGATTTATACATCAAATTCTATCTGAAACTGAAAGCGCCATCATCATTCCTTTCCTTGCTTGGAGCACTGATTGAAGAATCGCCGACTACAAATAGTACAGTTGGCAAGGCTCTTTTCTCCCGAATTATTGCTGCATCATGGTTACTAATATCGACAACTATATCCAGTGCATATATCGGTCTAATTATTAACAAGTTCAATGCGCCAGTTCCCGCAACGTTGTATTTGACAATACCTCAAATAGCGTGTGAAACGCAACCAATAGGAAAATTAGCAGACGCCTTGAAATACAGAATTTCAAGGTGAAGAGATTTACAAAATGTACTTACAAAAAACTCTGGTTTGTATAATGAAAACAATTGCTTCAGTTCACTATCGTTGACATTCGAAGATCCATTGGATTTATATACCGTTCACTCAAACTTGGCATACAACTTCCATCGTGATCTGTTTTCGTGGATTATATCTAATAAACAATTAAAATTTGATGAATATGCTCTAGTAGATCCAAAGATGAGATGGTGGCCAAAATACCTTGTCAGTGGAAGAAAGCAGGTTGCTGTCACCAAAACAGTGGCTCGAGAAGCAATTGAAAAAGAGTTGATAGAGTGTGGCAAATCTGTATTTTGGGATTCAGGCAGAGATTTAGATTCGTATCTCGAGTATTTGAATAGGAATTATCCAACGAAGGAATTTTACAAGGGCAAAACTCAACTTCTCAATCGATTCCATAGATTAGAATTTGATGACACCTGGCACTCCAAAATACCAGGCAAGTTTGTCCAACTTGTGGAATCTGGGATACTCCCAATTGTTCAATGGTACGAGAAAAAAAATGAACAAAAAAGATATAAAAACGAAACGAATAATATATTGCGAGAAGATATAAGCAAATCTGCGATGCTAGAGAAAGTGAAGCCATTAAATTTGTTGGGGAATTTGCAAACGTTGTTCGTGATAATTTGTATTTGCTTTGCGGCTGGGGTTCTTTGTTTTTCTATGGAAAATTGTATGTTTTATTGGAGGATGTGGTCGCTTAAAATTTTTGTACTAGTGTCCATTCTGTATCGAAAATGTTAGCTTATTTGCAAAATTTACAGTATCCGTTCGGATAGTAATTAACAGTAATCCCATTACTCATTCGTATTGAGAAGGAATTATTACTTATTTTCAAAGTATTTACGCATTTCACCCAGCACTTTTTAAATGTAGCAGGTTTGGCTTGAAGACAGAACAATTCAAACCAAATAAATATATACGTTTGTTTTTCAAAGACTGAAATTTGGAATTTTATTCAACAAAAAATAGCTAAGTACAGGAAATGATCTGCTTAAAAATCTGCTTAAAATCAAGCAATCACCTGGCATCAAACTGGCATCAAACTGATGCCATCAATTTCAGTTAACTAGGTTATGAAAGCAATATTTGGTTACCGAACTATGGGTGAATGGTCAGTAGGAGTTGTGGAAATTAAGGGGAATGACTCCTTATTTACGGTTTCTCTGAGGAATCGCAGAGAACTGTGGTGTTGAAAGTGGAGGCAGAGGTCGCATGCCTTCAGTTTTCAATCACCCATATGTAACCCATATATCTCAAATCAGTCTCATTTTGACTGGCAGAGCGAGAGGATCAGCACCAGCACTCACGGTTTTAAATTTGGTGTGACTGGTGCGAGCAGGCATGATTTAGTCACCTTTGGTGTTTTAAAAAACTGGAATTTTTTTCAGCAGATTGTGAGAATCCATCCTGAAAAATGGAATTTGACGAAACTGATTATTGCATATGGAAGATTATTAGGTGTACTACAACTGAGCGTTCCATTTTGGTGAAAATCTTATTTGTAGCAAAAGATATGAACTTTAACATAATTCTCTGAATAAATACATACGCAATTTCATTAATATATTTTGCTACAAATAAGATTTTCACCAAAATGGAACGCTCAGTTGTAGTACACCTAATAATCTTCCATATGCAATAATCAGTTTCGTCAAATTCCATTTTTCAGGATGGATTCTGACAATCTGCTGAAAAAAAACGAGTCATAAATATAGCATTGCGAGGTATGGTGAGATAGATGTCTCATGTTCCTCCCCTTGTTTCTTAAGCCTGAACTGGTATGGCAGAGAGAGAGAAGCGCATGCATTTCTCTCACGTAATAATAATGTTGGAGAAAGGCAAACTCTGACGCTGTGTGTTCCCGTACCACGGGGTATGCGGCCACTGATAACTTTTCAGAGATCAAGATCAGTCTTGGGATTAAGATTGTACTTGGTGTCTGCATTTAGCATCGTAGTATGATGAGGAGATCAATTCCAGTATGCAATGCAATCTGGATTTTATCCCCTCCGGCTAATTAAGAATAATAATACGATAATACGAATGCCACTCTCTCTCCAGTCATTGTTAATATGTGAATAAAACCTCTTCCTTTTTCTTGTTTCCACTAACTAAGTTTCACCTACTGTGGCGAATCATACCAATCATTCCATATTTTGACCTAACTTTAATGTTAGATACAACATAAGATATGATATATAAAATAGGTTATGATATATTTGATATTACATTATTTTACATAGCACAATTTACATCTACTCATGTTTGACGCAACCTGCATGAATGCATAATTATGTATGTATGAATGAATCGACATGCAGATTATGTGTGTGCGAAGATAAATGTGTAACATTGCACTGGTTAATGAATGTCTTAAAGTGAATCGGTCGTTCAAGGATTTATTACTCGCGAAAATATACTTCTTATTCGCGGATACGTATCCACCCCCCCGAATTTTGTGAATCTTGTGCAACTTTTTTTTTAAGAACATATTCCAATAGGCGACTTATATTAAATTCAAACTATGTACTTTAGTAACGGTGTGAAATAAATGAATATTCATGAATGTGGTTGGATTAGTAGATCGAATTTTTAAATCACATATCTATACAGAATGTATGAAAGTTGGCAAAGTTCAAATGTGTACCTAGTAACAGATCCGCTAGTTTAACTCAGTTCATAATAAATGCACACTTTAAACTTAATCAAGAATCACAAGTTATACAAGTAATCCAGGTATATACGCAAAGTTGACTAATGCAGGTCCTGCATTATTCATACACTAGCTACAATAAGTTAGGATATGGTATGAACATGCTAAGTTCAGGGGATCGTTTCACCAACCCGCACTCCAAATTTGCAATCTGCACTCCGTACTCTTCGAAATTTTCGGAGTGCAAAACCGGAGCGTTTCACAATTGAAACGTTACTCCGCAATAATTACTCCGCAATTTTGCATACAATTCTGGAGTAATTCGTGGAATTTCCACGGTTTCCTTAAAAATTTACACATTTTTTTCAGTTGTGTCACCACCACCACTACGTTTCGTTTCATATAACAGCGAATAATCAATCCAAAAAGCTAATTTCTATGTGCAATATGCCAAGAAATAAGTCAGCATGAATGAACTTGTCGAAGAATTGAAATAATGCAACTGATTAATTCTAATAAAATGTTTAACTTTAACCGCAATGTTCATCTATACTTTGCATAAAAAGTTAAAAACTGCAAAAATTTTCATGCGGAGTGACCTTTGGTGAAACGAAAATAGTAATTTTCAACTCCACAAACTCCAAAATTCGACTCTGCAAATCCAATTTTGCACTCCGAATTTTGCAACTATGGTGAAACACTTTTCACTCCAAATTTGCAAAAAAAATTGAAGAGTTTGGAGTGCGGAGCTTTGGTGAAACGGACCCCAGGTCCCTTTATTTTGTGCAAGTTAAGCTACCAAATACATATATTACATGTATTTTGAAGGCAATTTATCAAGGAATCCGAATATGATAACGATTTTCAAAAATTTCAAAAACTGGCTGCACAATTTTGGGAGGGAGCGGGAAATCTGTGAATCGGAGGCAAAAAAAGTTAGCATATGGTTATGATTTTTGATCTGCTATTTTGTAAAATCATACCCTAGGAACGTGTTGGTCCTCCCATGGCTTCAATCACTGCTTGTATACGTCGTGGCAAAGAGTCCAGTAATTTCTTGGTAAAATCTGAGTCAAAATCTTCCCATGCTGCTGCCAGGATCCGTTTTAAGTGTTCCTTGTTGCTAGGATTCCGATTTGCAATTTTTCTTTCCAATTCTGCCCATAAATGTTCTATGGGATTAAGATCCGGTGACTGGGGAGCCCATGGAAGAACTTTTATTTAATTTTTGGCGAACCATTCCTTGGTTGTTTTGGCCGTATGGTTGTCATCGTTGTCCTGTCGAAAGAAACAGTCCCCTCTGATTCTTAATTTCAGGAATGATTGAAGTAAATTTTGCTGTAGGATGGATTGGTAGACATCCTTGTTCATAATTTCGTCAATGAAATGCAATTTTCCTGCACCATTTGTACTCATTGACCCTACTAGGTTATGATTTAGTGTTTGATCCTTCATCAATAATTTTTGTATCTTTAAACTGAATTAGATCATTAATTGTTTTACTAGGTTATGATTTTACAAAATAGCAGATCAAAAACCATAACCATATGCTAACTTTATTTGCCTCCGATTCAAAGATTTCCCGCTCCCTCCCAAAATTGTGCAGCCAGTTTTTGAAATTTTTGAAAATCGTTATCATATTCGGATTCCTTGATAAATTTCCTTCAAAATACATGTAATATATGTATTTGGTAGCTTAACTTGCACAAAATAAAGGGACCTGAACTTAGCATGTTCATACCATATCCTAACTTATTGTACCTAGTGTACTTTACGTTTAATGTACCTCCCCACAGATCTACATAAACCTGTATGTACCTGAATTATTCATACGTTGCGTTTATGCACAGACATACCTCAAACATTTATGAAAAGATAAGCCTACAGGTTATTGGTCCAATTCAGGTCTAATAAACGACCTTCACCCATTACCTCAGTGGGGAAAAGCGTGTTTCTTCCCACATTTTTTCCCACTAATTTAACAACCCCAGCATATGAATTTTGGTACCTTAATGACCCACTCCCATGCTTCCGGGGGTATCTAAATTGATTCCGTATAAAAGCAGTCAAGTTACCCATTTGGTTAAGAAACCCGTTGGACTTTGAGACAAACACTTTAATCAGAAAGTGCTTACATTCATTCATTCATTATTCAAGATAATCAGAATATGGAGTTTATATTTGATCAAAGGCAAATCTCCACATTGGTGAGGTTTCTATCGGAAATTTACAACACAATTTTGGAATTGAAATATTGTTTTATGTATTTGTGTAGCTCCTGCTTCTTGTCGTATTCAGTTATAAGTCCGTTGGAAAACCGTTCAATGAGAAGGTTTGTACAATCACCACTTTTTTAGAATATATATCTATCGAAATATTACGGAGGTTGAGCAAGAGTCAAATTTTGTGATTGTGCTGTAAATTTGATTGTAGAAGTACAGGACTTCCTATCTCTACAATCAAAATTACTGTCGCAGTCACAAAATTTTACTCTTGCTCAACGTCCCTATTATTTAGCTTAACAGCAATTTCTTCTGGATAAATAAATATTTGTGTGACTTTTCATAAAAAATTCCTCACCGAAATTGGATGACGATTATCGCCAGTAATTAGACGCATATGACTCTATCGCCATATGTAGTGATAAAGTTACATATTATCGATTGGTTATAAAATTAGACACGCCCTGTAATCACTATATCCAATTTGGTAACAGGTAGAAGAACCAATCGGTTGTAAATGTATCACCGTGGCGATTGAGTCATAAATTTTACAACATTTTTCAACAGATCCTTTATTTCTTCTTCATAAATCTGCTCATTTTTTCATACAAATACATAGTCAGTAATTCTCAGTAAATTTAAACTTATAACGATTCCACATTAATTAATTATTTCTTTATGCCTTGTTAATAGAAGGATTTCTCTTCCATGATTACAAACGGCTCATAAGTTCAACAGGTTAACCGAACCTCGCGCCAACAACGGTGGCGCGAGGTTCGGTCATTAAACCGGTACGGTTCGTAAACCTTCATTGTTTACGGGGGATGGTAAGAAAATATCTTCTCATAAAAATAAATAATTCTCAGATTTTAACACACTACAAACACAATCCCCCTCAAACCTTACGCATACTTAAGATTTATTTACATTTATGCATGTAAAAGGAATTGTTTTCAAGTTCAATTAAAATTGTACAATTAAAATATGTAGCTCTCCACCGTCCCCACAGCCGGTCCAGCCTTTAAGGAATCCATACCCATATGGAAGGCCACCACCCAATTCACCCCTTCCCGGACCTTTGACCTTTGAAAGTAAAACAGAGTTAACATTTATTACAAATTTAATATTTGGTTAACATGTCTTAATTACAAAACAATAATGTATATGGCACCACGGTGAAAAATTTATTGTCAGGCAGTATTAAATTTATTGGGAAATATGTTAAGAATTTCCCATTAATTACGCAGGAAGTTTGCTATGTAGCGCCGGCAATTTATACGGAACCTGCACGGAAAACTTGCTGACGTGCTTGCCAAATGGTCTCCCCCTTACATCCCTTCAATGCCTGGGTGGAACAAATCCTGTGTGTTGTGTGGAAGTCTGGGGGCGTAGTAAATAATTTGTCTCAATGTTCCCCATATCAATTATGCACACTCGTCATCCACGCTCATATCATGTCATACAATATTCTAAATTGTTAATAAATTATTACCCATTGCTAATATTTATGATTTCGTAAGCACGGTAATAATACAGTATTTACATATAACCGTGCAGTAAGAGGTAAGCAAAAAATATTTATCATGTCAGTTGTACGTTTTTGCTACACTCTTAATAAAATCGCTAAAAGACGGTGGCTATATATGACCTCACCGGTTTGGTAGAAGATTGCTACTAAATGGTAGGAGGTTGCTACCAGGTGGTAAGAAGCTTCCACTAAACCGCTAGCAATCTACTACCACCTTGTAGCAGTCTCCCACCAATTTAGCAGCAGTCTCTTACCAAACCGGTGAGGTCATATATAGCCATAATCTGGTAGCGATTTGCTTACATTTTATTTAGAGTGTAGTTAGGAATAAAAATTCTCTGCTCAGTATAAAATTTCCTAAAATCTTAGCGTATCGAACTTCTAAAATTATTTACACCGTGGATACCACTAAGTTATAAATTTCTCCACAAACCTTTACACAGAATAAAACCTGACAATTTTATACTTGGTATTAAGGCTGAATAATTTCTAAATATCTTTTTCATTTTGCATAATCAGCACCTACACACTGACAATTCATCCATGCCATTCTCCCCGCTCTAAAGGCGAGCTTTTTTTTTACAATCTTTTGCGTGAAACAAGGTGATGATTCTGTTTCATAGCATGATGTGTGACTTTCTATGTACGATATTTTTGATCAATTTTAAATAATGCTTTGTAATGATGTAAAGTTAAGTGACAAATAAGTCGCAATTACATTCATGCATTCATTAGTTACAGGTAAATATGTATAATACTTACCACTGATTAATAACTATTTCTGGACGAATTTCCTCAAAAAGGAACGGAAAGTGCAACTTACATACGGGGATGATGTAATTTTTACAAAATAAATACCTCACCAACAGTCAGGAGAAGTCGATGTCAAGAAAGAATCAAGACATAATTACAGCTAGAGGGGCTCACACAAAATATTAAGCAACATAATTCAAGGGTGCCCATGTTTATGCTGCGTGAAATTTTGATTCAAGTTTTCCTACAAGACATATTGTTGGTCCGATTTGTTTGAAACTTGTTTGGAATTTTGAAATTAATTTGAAACTTGGCATATTTATAGACCAATATATGTAGGTTGAGCAAATTGCAAAAAAATTGTTTCCTATAATCGACCATAACTGGAAATTTCTCTTTTTGAATGCGACCGATGGTAAGGGTACTAATAATAAATAGGCAAAGCTGACGGCTTCGTGAGCAGGCTAAACACACTTCTAGTAAAAAATTCGTTTACTCGTGGGGTTCTTGGGGATATAAAACGTGGTGCAAGAAATATTTAAGTAAGCAAGTGAGGAAATGTATGCCCGAGTTAGAAATGAAAAATAAGGAATGTTACTTTTGTGCAAGGAGTTTTAAAGAATTTTGCTCATTTGTGACACCGTGGTAAGCTATGTACATTTCGCAGTATGAAGAAAGCATAAAATAGTTGATTGTCCGTGGTGTTTAAGAGGGTTAAAATTACAATTGGAAAATATTAAATGTTAATTTTTATTTGACATAACATAATTTAAGAAAAATTTATTCTCATTTTATTTTTTACGCTGAATTAAATTACTCATGTATTCGTCTCTATCTGATTTTATTTATTTTTCACAATTCTTCGTTATTTTAGCTTGCATGTATGCGTGACAAATTATGTAGGTACATATATTGCATCAATATAGTTTAAGGGGTGCAGCTCTTAGTCCCTTGATGGGTGATTGGTTTGATAATTTATGCCTAATAAATAACATTCGTCTATCGATTGGCAGAATAGATTTGCAATATGGTTAGAAATTTAGAAATATTTATGCAGATCGGTTAGCACTTTACACTTGATTCATAACATCCACAAAGTCATATATGTACCGTACGAGATCTTATAGTGTTACATTATTCCCATTATATGTATGCAGCCATTAAAAGGTCAAGCTATGATGTAGGAATATATGTAAGAATGTTTAAACTTTTTGAAATAAGTAAGTAGAGCCGGTTAGTACAGGTTTGAAAATTAGCGCATAGAAATATTTGTATTATTTATTCAGATCAGATATCAGATTCTGACTTCATGCAATGAAACGAATTATAACCATGGTTGCAATTCTAACTAATTAATAACCAATTCCGGTGCAATTATCCGAAACTGTCTCAAACGGAACCCCTTTAGGTTTGCCACCGTGCAGTTACCGCAAACAGAACATTCTGTTGATGTGTCAACTTTGAAATCGTTAAACTATTAAATCTTGCTTTATCCAGAGGGATGCCGTAAATTCATGCACATTTATTGGTTTAGCTCATGCCTACCTGACTGAATTAAGATGAGGTTTGCAGTTTGCTTCCAACAAAAGTCTTGAATGACAAGTGGAGTACCGTGATCTACAAAATTAGACCCAAATTGAATCTTCATACAACAGCAACTTCTTACAATCTTCCTGGTGTATTTGTCTGTCACTTTCTTGATTGACTGCAGACAAGCAGTTGACCTCTCATTTATTAAAGCAGTCAATGTATACGCTAATATGTTAATTGAAATTGCATCAATAGCAAACATTCCGAACATCAACAGTATCGCAGGAGGAATTTCCGTATGTAATTTAATGCAAACAAAACAGGAAACAGTTTGTGTTCCGATCGTGCAAAACAATACGGCTGGCATAACTCGCTTTGATAAAAATTCATTCATCAGTACTCCTAATAGTTGTAAATTTCTGTAGGATTCGATAACTATGTTCATATCGCCAACTTTGATGCGTTTGATAGCCCTGTTCAATTATATCAAACTTGAAATACAATATAAATTAAATGTGTAAATTCATTTATCTACCTGTTGAGCTTGGACAGGTAGCTTAACAAACATGTCGATCCCACAAAAAGAGGGTAAACTACTGCAGATGATCCCGACAAATACATGTTAACTCCCAATAGCAATTCAAACACATGAACCATTATACGTATTACTATCACTCCGGAATTCTCCTTATTTCGACATATGCATGGTAACATAGACAGAATGAAAGGTGGGGTACAGGGTCTGTTTGTAAGTAGAACCATTTGCAAAATTGGTAACAGTAATGCTGAGAACTCGATCATGCAGACCAACACTTTCATGAATTTTACAAACGTTGGGGGCACTAGATTTGATGATGCTTTAATAATTGTCTGATTCTTTCCACCGTTGGACTCAAGTTCCAGAAACGCATTCAAAACTTGGATTTGGGCATTGTTCAAACCATAGTTCCACGGCATTATGGACGCTGCTACATAAATAATCCAAAACATGAAACCGACCAATGTGTCGGTCATGGCGTATGAATTGAAGCACAGATTATAAGACATCATGACAGTGTACAAAACGGATATGATACAAAACCGTTTAAATGCCACAAGTTGGTTTGAGGCTACTTGACTAGTAAGTCGATTGTTTGTCAAACTTGAAAGAACTGCATTTTAGTGTGCTCGACATGGTGAAATTGTAACGAAGTAAGGGTAGAAATTCTAACGTGAATGGATTCATTATGAAGAAATTATGTAGAGGAATTTGATGCCACATAAAACGCAAGGCTGGACTGACTGGCAAGCATACGAGCATAACGAGTTTTAACCATACTGAACAATATCTAAATAATTAATTAAAAGCGAATTTAATTTCCCACCGAAATTATACTAAATTTTATTTATTTAATTGGCTAATGCATGCCACCAGTCGAAACAATGATATTTAGTTAAGCATAAATTATTTTACTGTCTACATAGCTTGCTTCATGAATTATTCTGCACATACACGACAAGGGTTTTCATCAAGGTGATACATACGTAAGGAGTCCATACATTACAGTGGATATAAATACATATTCAAATAAATCGAAATATTTTGCAATATTCTGCTAGTGAAATATATGAATATTGCATCAAATATTTATTTTGCCACAAAGGCTACTTAATAAGTTAAATTTATTCACCCTGCCCAAATAGTTTAAAATATCTCTCGCATTATATGAATTTATTACAGCTTTCAATGTTAAGACATTTGATACATAGTTGGATTGAGATATTTATTAGTTATGATTGTTGGGTTATTCATCCTAATAAAATAGGACGAGAATGATGGGGTTATCTAGAGAATCCAATAATTATTAGGAGAATATTATTTCAAAATAAGTAGCTGCGTATGTTAGGAAATAATCTATTAGTAAAATGCTAACGTTGGCTTACTTTCTTAGTTAAGCTCGAATCCCCTAGGAGGATAATTATTTTGCTGGGAAGAACAATGTTACTTGTGGTTGGCATTTGTTATGCATGGATGTATTCCTCAAAGCAAGTGATAATACACTCAAAATAAACTGTTAGCAATAATTTTTAGTTTATATTTAGTAAGAACTTTAACATGAATTCCATAAATGGAAATTAATTGCTAATTGGGATTCATTGTTAACTACTTTAAATATTAGTCGCTATAAATCAACTAATTATTTAGCACACCCCGGCCCGACGTTGAATTACTGTCCGTGCCACAAATTTTGTGCCTAATGTCGCAGCCAACAGAAATGTATGTAAAGTGCCAAGGTCAACGTCATCAGCTTCATCAGCAGCAGAAGAAACGACAGCAGCAGCATCAACACGAAGCCAAGAATAACTCAACGAAAGAATAAAAGAACAGAACAGACAGGACAACGGGGTCTTTTCCCATCTGGGGAAAGATCAGGCAGGTTATCTCAACAAAACAGATTCAGAGCAGGGAAAGAGAGATCAGAGCAGAGAGTAGGTTAGGATTAGCATGTAGTCCGGTTTAGTTTAGTATGTAGGTAGGTTAATTAGTACATGAGTAGTATGTAGTCTAGTTTTAAGAGGCATGAATGTGAGTGTGAATGAGGAAAATAAATAGAATTACTTACACAAGACACACAAACAAACAAAATGCATGTTAAAGCTGTAAATAAGGGCATCTCCCTTATTTACAGCCGCAACACTAATTGCAATCAGCAACTATGGAAATGTAATGACCGCATCAATAATATAATTTGAGACCGTTTGAAAATATCGGACTAGACTATTCCTCGTCACAGAGGTGAATCCTGCCGCAGTGGTTTTAATAAATTGGCATGAACTAAGAAATCTCCTCTCAGCCAGGTCCTCCGTTTTGGCCCAAGAATCTAGAAAACTTGCCGACATGTCATACAACACTGCGGACATTTGGAACTGGGCGTATGCAGAGGAAAGGGTTAGAACTGCGCCAAACGGGAAGAATACAGAGGATGGAAACTCCTCCAGGAAGAAGTGGTTCATGCTCCTTACAGTCAGGTAACCTAGCCCAATGGCGGCGGACAGGTTCAAAAAGGCGCACATGGGCACGGCCATCTTTCCCACTGTGTTGTTGAATAAATTTGACACGAGTTGGGCCATTCGGTAGACTTCCATGGACTTCTCACGGACTCGCAATTCGTCCCTTGTCATGTCGCTATCGTAGTTGCAACTGTGGAGAAAATCTAATTGATTAATCAGTTTTTTTACCAGGTATACTGCCGAGGTGACAAACGAGCTAAAGAGTTGCACAAGAAAGAAAAGATCTACTTGCCAACATTATTGAAAGAATTAACAATTTGTGACAGTTTTCGTTGAGTTATGTAGGATTTGTTATAACAAACTGCCAATGAAAATTTCCTCAAGAGGAGGGGGCAACATCGTGAGGTTAGTGATGACTTGGGAAGTCAAAGTACGCATTGTTTGGAGGTAGGAATTAATGACCTTGTATGAAGTCTATCAGGTTTATCAGTCTCAGTAATTTGCATTGTATCCAACCTCTTCACATTTTCATGTAATAATAGTGTTATCATAACCTAACCAAGAAGTCTGAAATTGTTTCATACTACTTCACAAGCCGTCTACTTATTTAGAAGATTTTGGCCTGTTGACAAATTTTAGCTCGTTTGACACTTCGGGCTGTTCCCTCAAGGCAAATACATAATCTTGGATTTTTAGAATATTTACTGCGCTTCTTCAATCCAAAACTCCAATGACGTTGCATGAGCCACAGTTAGCCATCCCAAGAAAAGAGTCCCAGCCACGAGATGCCCCGATGTTAGAATATCCTGCACCGCCCCCAGTAAAATTGCCCAAGACGGAGCATCATCGCCAGTTTCAGCCGCCCAATAACGAGTCAAGTACAAGGGAGCCTTGTAACTGGAACAGTATCGCATTACAGAGAGCACAATTTGAGCGCAAAGGACGGGGACGGTTATGTTCATGAAGAGGCCGCCTCTTTTCTTCCACTGTGATATTGTCAGCACGTGCTCCGCTGTGTTAGCAAAACCAAATTAGGTGCATGTTGTTTTTCCCAGGATGTGATACATAGAAGAATGCCTTCCAAGAATTTTTATTTAAATCCAATGGGTAAAAAGTTTCTAAGGAAGGGGAAGACTTTGCGAATTTGTTTGCTAAAATTTGGACAGAACTCTATCACACAAGTGTATGAGTAATTCAAGATCCATATTTGTCACCACTACTTAAATTTAGGGACAAATTTGGAAAATTATCAAACTTCGAACAGAAAACGAAATTTGTAACGTTTTTTTGCTATGAAGGATTAATAGACAATTAGCACTTTGTCAAGGGCTTGGTCAGAAAATGGCCTGAAAAGTATCTGGATATGTCAACAGGTCCCTTAATCACGTCCCTGAGATTCTGCATGCCGAATCTCGTGGATTTTAGCATGCGATTCTATAATTATCCCGAATTTAACACTAGACCATACTGAGGGTTTACATTGCATGGCATTCACAAAATCCCAAAGCTTTACGGATCGTCCATTAATCACTCCTTCGAGTTTGTACTTGTGTTCGTCAACTCACCAACAAACCTCCTATTAAATGCGAACAGTGTGTTTGCGTAGGTCCGCATGGGTTCCTTGAAATATAGGAAAATGCCGGTCAGCATGGCGGAATGAAGCTGCCAACATGCGCTGGTATAGAGCTTGAAAGGAAGCCGATACGAGGCCGGAGAATCTTTGACAATGTTTATTAGCAAAGAGAACTGGAAAACGGTCAGAGTTGAGGAACAAAACAAGGTGATTAGCGACCCAAAGCTCCATACTCGTTCCCATGTTGGGCTCCATCTTGTGACCTCAAAATTCTTGACGCCATTCTCCCCTTGGATTTCACCCCAACTCCATGGAAACATAAACACAGCCCGGCCAAGGGTTAGAATTATCTTGAGGCGCCAAATTACACCACTACTCAGCAAAAAAGGTCGAATTGTAATATCCTGTGAAGGAGAATCACTATCTATTGACTGGGCTTCCGCAAGGGTTAACGTTTCTGCGATAAACTCAGCTCGCCCCGAGCCACTGTCGCCACTGCAATATTTCATAGTTACTCATGTATAAAATATAATGGGGAACCTCAGTCATGTCTCAAATATTTCGCTTAGGTCGCTTGGTTAGAAATTCCGCTTGCGTCAACCAGTGTGCGCATGAGACAGCCAATCAAAATGCCCCATTTTAAGCGGACTAAAATTCTTGAGAGCGAGGCTCAAGAGTAGAGTTAGAGTAGCGAAATCCTGAAATGTCTTTGTTTAGGTTGGAAAGTCACTTAAATTTCAAATCTCCCACTAAATCTCAACTGTTCGCCGTACAAGCGAGATTTTTTAAGCGAGGTGAGTTCAGACAGAGCTGCCTCGCTTGTGCGCCTACGCAGCGACAAGCGACGTAAGCGATATTTTTTAGAAGTGACTGAGGACCGCCAATACAAGGAGTAGACTCAACTCATCATGCTGACAATGAGAGTCACAGATTTTGATTATGTCGTTGCCTTAGATTTTGGATGTACGTACGTACTTAGCTAATTCTAAGTATGTGAGGTTAATACAGGGATAACTCCAAGCCAGCAGGAAAAGAGGCAATTAACACTAGAATAAATAGCCTTATTTCCAGTTCTCTATACCTTCGCCAAATACATATACTATGTTTCAAAGATTTTAAATATCTCACTCGTGGTCCTGAAAGTGACTTTGTACATAATATACGAAATTTTTTTCGAAAACATGAATAAACCCGGTTAAGACATATGTGCAAAATCGTCGCAACGATAAGTGCACTTAATATAGAAATGCCTTCAGTATACTTGAGATATGTCGTTGGGCACTTTGGTATGGTCCCTGCTGGTTAGAGTGAAGGCCCTTTTAGTTGAAGGAGGGAAACTGATAGGGCGGCCAAGGAGTAAAACCATACTTCACCTTCTTCATTAGCTTAATATTCGGACGGCATAAAAATCTGTGACTTCCCAGTTGACATGCCACCCAACTTATCGGATACTCTCCAACACACGTACCGCTTAAGTATTACCAACTTATCCTTATCTATCGTGGAAAGCAATCCCAAACCGGAAATCTATGATTTAAAATTGATTATTTTAAAATTCCAAAAGCAAAATGGCATACTTTTCAGTAACCTTAGACAAATTACGAGCTCGCCGTTTACGAAGAGATCCTGGATTCTGCATCCTACAGGTGAGTGTGGGGACTTGCTGTCTGGTTAAAGTAGAGTAAACAACGAGTTAATGGTCTTGTTCTTAGCACGCCAACCTCAAAACAAGCAACATTAAATAACTCGACAATATAACTCGTCCTACTAGTGACGACGTGACAATGCTCAGGCCTTTAATTATGAATATTTATGAAGACTAGACGACTGATGAGACGACTAAAAGAAATATGCGACGTCCAAATTCAGCTCCAAAATACATAACTGTTCAACGAGCCCCAATCTAAGGCGACCATAAATATTACTCTTCCTGTCCAGACATGGTTGAAATTCTAATAAATAACAATACAGTCTCGTGCAAATGAGTTGACACTCCGAATTTTTGTCGCTATTCGCATAATCGCTGTTCGAGTATCCTATTAGTCGAACGACCAATACTTAACAGTAAGTATTACAAATTGAGTAGTTATCTCAGCAAAATGATTTTTGTGTCGTTGTAACGAGGGCAGGTAACGCGTATGACTAGTATTTTTTGCTAGGGTTAATTTTGTATGTATTTCTTTTGGCCAGTTTTAATCCACACAGCATATGCAGCCCAGTTGAGCATTATAAATCTCACGTTAATGTACGTGGTGCTCCAAATCAAATAAATAAATGTCTAGTAAACTGATCACGGTTAGCATGTCGTGAAGAATTGTGAATCTAACTTTGGTGAAAATTAAGGTCAGAGCCAAGAAGAAAAATTTCTATTTTTTGCGGCTCTGTTTTTCGAACGTTTGAAACTATAGTTTTCAAAAACATGTAAAGTCATTGGTTGCACCAAGCATTCTGTATCCACGCTTTTCACAATTAAATACACTCATTAAAGCAGCATTAAAGCATTAGAGCAGTTAAAAAATTCTTGTGTGCGAAACTCAAGACCAAAATTGAGCGGCCTTACTCAGTTGCACCGGCTTGTATGTATAAAATCTAGTCTACACAGTTGCCCACAAAACACTTGACATGCATAACTTGATTGGATCGATTAAAATTAATGGAGGCGCACGTCCAGTCCTAGTCTGTCAGCCAATCCTTTCTCGGTCAACAACTTGCATAAATAAAGTGTTGACGAGTGCCATTGTCTGTGAAAGATTAAATAGATTATATACGTATATGCCAAATGTTATATAAACAGATTGGTAAAAAATCGTTTTCCATGAAAATTTAGAACCTTTTCACATATTTTTGGAAATGGGTTAAGAATTTGGGTATAAGCTTCTTTCAATTTATATGGATGTGTATGTATGCAAGAACAAGCACCCCCTGCCGTTCAAGAACCATGTGCTTTTCATTCTCATAATATTCAGAATTTTATATAGGAATTGATCCAGAGTTACATTGTATGCTATTTACGAAGAAAGGGTCATATCTCTAGCCAATTGAATGTTAGGGTTCCATCCATATGTGCCTTCATAAGCACGCATAGTTTACAAAACCACTTTCTCAACTGTGTGCTTTTCAGAAATTAATTATTTGGTTAATAAGGAAAATCACTGTCGGTTTTCCTGGCTATTTTTTCCCCCGTCAAAATTTAAATTTTTTTCAAAACTTGAACTTTCAGTAAATTTAGTTGCATCGTATGATAATGTAATTTAAATTATGAATTAATCTTCTGGCGCGCCGGAAACTTGAAGCATTTCCAAGCATTTTGGAACATTCAGTATACAAAAGTCATGAACGAAAGATTGAACCCTTCGCAGCAGGAACATGTTTCAGATACTTTTTAAACACATTCTACATACATGCCTACGGGGCAGGTCCTGTTAAAGTTTAAGTTTTCAATTATTATTTTTAAAGCGTTTGCCTCGATTCGCTAAAGTAGGCGGAATTTAACTTGCGTCATTCCTAACATACATATTCTGTACATATGTAGATCAGTGTGCAAATGTATATGAAAACCAGGGAATGGAAAGGTGAATATTTAACAGGGTTTATGTATGGCTCACTACTACCGCAAGTTCCAATACTGCGTGATAATTGTAAAACTGGATTTAATATTTACTCTAGAATGTGGCCCGTCTAATATAAAAAATATCGATTATTTGAGCTTTTTGAGTTCATGCAACCGCAATAATTTACCTTACTTGGGTTAAGTTTACCTGGTTGGGCATAGTGTAAAAAAATCTTTCACATTTGGAAAAAAAAACAATTTCTGTAGTCCGTTCCGTTGATCAAATGAGTTTGGAAAATTCTTCTTCTTCTAGAAGTCCGTGACAATATTTTAGTCTCTAAATCGATTAGATAAACATGTAAATACATGTTTATCTAATCGATTTGGGCCAATTAGTATGATGCTGACAAGGAATCAAGAAGGAAAGGAAGTCATGAAGGGGATTCATGTCGCCAGTTGAGGGAAATAAAATCCCAAGTATAATACAATTTCCTTGTGTAAACTGTTTAAATATTTAGGTCTAAATAAATAAATACGAGAGAAATAAACAAAATGCTCGAGTCATTATTAGTTGGAGTTCCATTTACCTTCAATGCATTCATTACGTGATACATATATGGAAAGATCGTGCTCGCGGGGAAATAAAATTCCATTCTTCCCACAAACCATTGGTCACTCTAATGGAATTTAGTATTTCTAAAACATGAGTAAATTTAAGTCTTCATGTGCATACGTACATATATAAATACATATACAATCGTGATTATTTGTTTGCATATCAACTGTATGGTCATATCCCGAATATTTTTATTACCTTGACTACAAGCAATATTTTATTTTATTTTTTTTTCAATGCGAGAATAAAAAAAAGTGTTTTAAAAACCTGTAATGTCACGAACTTCAAGTAATGAACCCGAACCAAATATTTACATTTTTCGGTTGTACTTTGACATAAAAAGTACATAAAAATACACATTATGTTGCTACGGGATACTATTTATGTACACTTATGTAACTATAGAATACAGAAGCGTAGGTTATAAAACAAATTGTATTGCGTGACAGTGTTCTGTGAACCTTGTAATAAATAATTAAGTGTGTCGTTGCAACCTCTTCTACCGTCACCACTTTCTTCATGTGCCTCTCATTTTAGACCTGCTTCTTATCAAGTAAACATGCCGCTTTCAATAACTTTTGGAAGTCGAGCTCAACGGAATCCGTTGAACGATTGAGA
The DNA here is from genome assembly GCF_002217175.1 of Folsomia candida. Taxonomy (NCBI): domain Eukaryota; kingdom Metazoa; phylum Arthropoda; class Collembola; order Entomobryomorpha; family Isotomidae; genus Folsomia; species Folsomia candida. The sequence continues at coordinate 117,706 of NW_019091259.1, read as the reverse complement.
ATGACCATGTGCAGTGCAGTGGAATGAATCACATACGTTATATAAATTACTGCTATATCGTAAATTGGTCTTCCTGAAACTACACGTATGTATGTACGCACAAGGGAAATGGTCCATTTCAAATGGGATACAAAGTGCGGAAGGACCGATTTACTCCACCCTACATATTGCCCCCATCAGTCAACCACTTGACCGATTTGACTCATCTTTGAACTTCGCATTTGCATGGTACACACGTGTGCCAAATATGAAGTTAATCGGTCCAGCCGTTTTTGCTGAATCGTGGGACAAAGTAGTAATGCAAATCACATCGCTTTGTGCGTGTGAAAGCGGTTTTTGACTACGATTTCCATATGCTAGTAATCATAACAGGATTTCTTTTGCCGTTACGGGTTGGTCGAACTGGACAATTTCCGGGTTTCCAAACTTCGAAGGGAGAACGGTCTGCATTCGATTAAGAGTTTCAATATGTGAACGGCCTTCACAGCGAGTATCCGTCTAAGGCGGGATCGGTGGCGCAAGGTTGAATATGTACAGCTAAGGCAGATTTTACCATATGTCTACCAAAACAGGAAGATCAGACGCTCAAGGTTGCATTCAATGGTTAAGAATAACATTAGTCGAAATATGTTTATGTATTTGTGTGCATTTAAAAATTAAGGAATTGAATAAAAATCACCAAAAAGTTTACATAGTAAAGAACAGTTCGTTTCTGATGCGTTGTTTATTAGTACATCCTTATGATACAATAGGGAGGCTGAGCAAGAAGCAAATTTTGTGATTGTGACTATAATTTTGATTGTAGACATAGAAAGTCTTGTACTTCTACAATCAAATTTACAGTACAATCACAATATTAGACGTTTGCTCAACCTCCCTAATGTTCCCAATATGAGTAGATTATTAACAACACTCTGAATATTTAGATAAGTACCAAAATTATTGTCTCCTCACTACTTCCACTTCCACCCCCACGACGTACTACCCGCGTTTGGGTCTTGTTTGTGAACTTGGAACTTATTGCCACCTTTATTTGGATTTCCGTTTTTCATATTGCCGAAGGAACCACCATTGAAGAAATCGTTACTCATACCACCAAACGGTTGCATGCTGCTGCCAAACACCCCATTGTTCATACCGTCAAAGGGTGTCATACTACCCAACGGTTGCATCATTCCATTGTTCAAACCACCACCAAACGGTGTGATGCCGCCTAACGGTTTCATACCGCTATTCATTCCATGATAATAATCCTGCGCTCCACTCGGTGAGCCAGATTCCTCCACCGACGGTGTTTCATTGGATCCGTCGCTCGGCCAATTTGAATCACCACCACCAGAATTTTCATCATTTTCCGCAGCGGCCGTCGACGTTTCTTGAGAATCGTCGCCTTCTCTGTATGCATTAATGTCTCCATTATTATTGCCTCCTTTTGTGCCGGTGGGCATGTTTCCCTTCATGCGATCATTCATGCTTCCTAACATGCTATCGAATAACCCTCCATTCATACTAAATGGGGTGCTGAATATGTTAAATGGCTGCATCGATCCTTTCTCAGGTTGTTGGGCGAAATTGTCATTGCCGCCTTCCGCATGTGTATTTTCATGCCAGGGGAGTTCATCAGGTGTGTTAATTTGGTATCCTTTCTCACTCTCCTGCGAAGCCTCAGCCACCTCGGGTTTCTGTGCTGGCACAAATCTGAAATTTATTTAGTTTAATTTTAACTTTCGTCGATAAAACTTCATCGTTGGTTACTATCAGTTTTGAAAAATCGGGAGAAACTTTATTATCACCCTGTACATTCTAGTTTTTAATTTTTAGAATTTCTGGTGTGTCGTGTATCAGGGCTAAAAGGTTTTTGGGTCGTACTTATTTGAAAGTTGGGTAAGCCACCCCATAAAAAAATTGTACCATGGTAAACCCAGCCGTAAATTCATACATAGTTGAACATAATAAATTTTCTCTCACTCATTCCCCTCACAAGCACCCTCCAGCGGTTCCTCGGCGGCGAAGGCGGAACAAATTTCTTGCTCCGTGTGGCATATTGGTGGTCCCAAGTTGGAGTTCCCCTCCTCCTCACCTTCCCAGTTCCCCGTGGGAAGGTAGTGCGCTGCAACTTCGACCATTGTCTTCCCACCAGAGACGTGGGTAGCGAAACCCATCCCGACCTATGGAAGTGGCCAAAATATTAAAATCCTCGACTTGTTGCGAAAATATGTATTTTCAATAATCCAAGGTTTAACAAATTTAACAAAATATTTCACCTCGACACTATCGCGCCACAAAACTTGCGTATTATGATTCAAATTCCAGTCCCCATTAGCATCGAAGCGAGGATATTTGACACCGTCGCAAAGTTCGTAATACCAGCCATCCACAGCCGCCAAGAAGTGTTCGGTAAGATCGGCATGTAGGGCGGTGTCTGTGCTCCAATAATGGTACAAATTTTCCCCTAAAGGCTCTCCCGACCTGTTACGCCATTCTTTCGGAGAGTGGCCAGTTTGTTGACCAGATGCGAGAATAGAAGCCCACTCCTCGGCCGAATCGCTAAGCTGGAATTTAATTATAAACTTTAGTAGAAAAGTATTATTGAGCTGTCTGGATCAGCATCTTTGAGCATTATCTATCCATCAAAATGGTCACTCTCAAAATGAACTTTAATTGTAGAATGGGTACAAATTCCTGATGGACGGGAACAATTTTACAATTTTTCTAAACTCGAAAGTTATAATAATTACAAAGAATCATTCAACTGGGAACTTTGCTTATTTTTGGGGTAATTTGTGTATGTATTAATCTCACCTCTTCATTTAGCCCCATAGCTGGCATACCATGCCAAGAGCGGTACATGTTGTGACGGTCCAATCCGGCCTGCTTGGCGGCTGCATACTCATCCCGCCCGTAGCCGTAGGGAGTGCTCGAGCCAAGAGGAACAAAGGCAACGCACAAAATGATGAGGAACATGTTCACACGGTGGATTGGCTGCCTCCTCACAACTAGGTCGAGTTATGAATCTGACCCTGATAATGGAGAAATTTTAACTTAGTGAAAAAAAACAAAAACCAGGGTAACAGCAGGAAGAATGCGACTTATTTTCACCAAATTTCTACCCCCAGAATAGGAGAGGCTACTTATTAATGCCAACATATGTATGTTAAGAATTTCGTAAACTAACGGGCTAAATCCTTCATGTATGGTCCTCCTTTCCTGACCCGGTAATATTCATCCTTCCTTGTTGAATGTTTTCCCCATACCTGCGCGTATTGTTCTGTTCGGTTGATAAAAATTTTATTCACCAAGTACCTCATTTTGCGAGGTTTGGTAGGAGAACAATGTAGATACTTTGCCAAATTATGTAGGTGCGAGCTATTTTTGTTTATGATCTGTAAAAGCAGAGATGCTTTGAAATTCTACGTGAGTAGTAAATATTACATAAATTCTCAAATGTCAGGTAAAGTGTTTAAATAATACTTCATTTTTAGAAGTATTATAATAAAAATTAGATATTTATGTAAATATGTGCATAAGTAGTATGCCACGGGATGAAAATTACTGATAATTAACAGTTTAGTATCAGAGCGGTGCCAAAAAGCCAGTTGTACGACGGCGTCATAATGACGTATGTATAAATACATGCAATGAGACTTGTTAAAATCGTAATTCGGAAGTATGTACATATGTATGTACACATTTATCAGTACATACATACATGTTTATATATGTATGGCAATAAAAAATTGTATCAAAATACATAGGTGTAAAATACCTCAGATACAAATTATTTACTCAAAATCTCCAACTTAACAAATGTCAAATAAATAAAAAAACTTTTTTATACAAAATCATTTTTGAATCATAAAATACAGCCAAGGAAGCATATTCATATTATTAACTTATTAATTCCATTACTGATGAGCATCGCGATTCTTCATTTACAAAGTTTTGGTAAACGTATTCAACAACTGGATGCTCGCTTGGCAATGATGTGCATCATGTTCCTGCTTAAGTTTCTCATGCCATGAACTTTTCCATATGTATGAAGGGTTCAGCAATCTCGACTCTGTATAAGTTTTGATACACGAGCCAAATGCATATGTATGTACATATTTGTATATTTACGTGTGCATATATTTATGTACATATCTATCTATGAATATGTACAAGACTTTTTTTATTTTAAAATCCGATCATGATTACTTCGTACATATTTAGTTCACCCCATGCACAAACTGATTTGGCAGTAGGGACATACGTACATTTGTATTTACATATGTATGTACACACATATACAAGTATTTCGTGTTACGCTGTATACATATGCTTGTGTATGAATTACGTATGTTTAGTGCACAGTTCGTTGTAGGTATCCAACAAATTTAGATCTTCAAATGTAGTTAGCCCTGATTTATGTAAGAATACAAATTTCGCACCAAGTTTTATAACCATACTTTGCTAAAATGCATCCTATAACAGTCAATGCAAAGTCAAGTGGACTCGCAAAAGCGTTGCTTGTGTGGATAGGAATTCAGTCAAATTTTGCACCCTCAATAGCCGCTCATATCTCAATTAGTGTAAAACCAAGGTCTGTGCGAGAATGGAAAATAATAAGAATTATATGTGTGGGAACGATACTATGGGGTGTACTTGACAGGTGGACTATGGGCTAAGCATGGCCAGAAAATTATTAATACGCCCAAAATACAGTGGGCCCAGGAAGTCTCCGACCACATTTTTCATTCTTATATCTCGTACATGTGCAGAGATATGAACTTGAAATTTTGCATGATGATAGCCAGAAACATTTGTGAGTGATCTGCAGTATATCTTGAAAAAATTCCGCCAAGGTCAAAGGTTATGATTTTTTGACCTCCGACCCCAAAAGTTAGCTACCTCTACAAAATTTTTTCCTTGGCGGTTTTATTTTTTTCTGGATAGTTGACGTAATTCTAAGAATTTGCATGTGCGGTACACCTCTGTGCGATTTTTTTTACGCCCACAGTGATTTTTCAAAAAGTGCAGGTTGGAAAAGTTATAACATTGCGCTTATGGGGCAAAATCACCTAGTTTCCTTTTGCCCCCAGGTAATATTTTTCGTGCCCCCTAATAATTAAGCGATTCCCCCTAAATAAATATATTGCCACTTAATTAAATTTTGTAAAAATACAAATTATTATGTTTATTTTAACACAAACAAAAAATATTAACATCCTTCAGTCAATTAAGAGAGCTTTGGAACACTTTGCAGCCCTTCCACGCTTCCATCGTTCCCCTAGCGGTACACATTTAGCTTCTGAACGCACCTCGAAAAGCTAAGATTTAAGATTTAATCCAACAATATGTTTGCATATGAACGATTTCAGAAAAAAGGGACCGGTGTAAGTTGATTCTTGCTATGATGTTGTTTTAAATTTTATCATCCAAATTCAATTCATCGAGGATATGAAATAGGCTGAAGAAGTCCGGAACCCTCCATTGCGACGCGACCTACGAATTCTCGTGGGAAGGATTTCCTATGCAAGTTTTAATATCTGCCAAGGGCAGAAAATTTTATGCAGTACTATTTGCACTGACCACTGGAGAAAGTAACGTGATTGTGCATTTTTTTGCGACATCTCGTCAAGGATAAGGAGATGTAGAAAAATATCGAAACGACATTTCTCAGCTACAACTTGCACGATCAGAGAATGCATTTGAACCAGCGAAACAATTGTGGACGAAAAAGTATGAACTGACTGCTACCGAATTTGCTACATACTTTAACAAAGAGCATTTATAATAAAGGCAAGGTTGGTATATGGGAAGAGCAATAGGACATCTATCAACCAATTATCGTTTTGTAGCGACAAACCGATGGATGAAGCAGTAGGGTACGTTTAAGCACCGTCTGCCCTTGCGACAATTGTTCAAGTTTATGCAAAAACTTTGTCATAATTGGTCTCCAAAAAGGAAGGCGCCGATATAAAAAAAATTCAACTACTGCTACAATAAATTTGACCATACAGACGGCCTCAATGTTCGACGTGGCCCTTTTCGAGGATGATGACCATACCGGTGAGACCCAATATTTGGGACAATTGAGTGTTATTCCAAAATAAATTACCTATGGTTTTCCTCGCATGTATAATCTGGTTACATTGGGTTGATTATGACGAGTTTTCGTGGGTTTCAGATTAATTTCCGGGGCAAAATGATGACTATTTTTCAAGGATGATAAATACAATCCATCTTCAACATAAATATATAAATTTATTGATGGATGTTTTTCCAAATTTCCCCCTCTCATTACATAGTTCTAGAATAAAATCTCATTTTAATCTCTTCGAACTTCACTAAATCCATCAGGTTACATGAAATACAGGAATTTTCAACAGAAAAACACTGTAGAATACTTTAAATTTGGGTACATTTTCAATAACTGGAAGCGCCACGAGAAATGTACTATTTAAAAAAATCGTAATTTTTAAATTTCCACAGCCATAATGGTCACGCCCTCCTCATGTTATCTTGGTCGGACTATACTTTTGCAATTTGGTTTCGGCTAGAAGGTTGTGTCTCCTTGTCAGGGTGCCAATTCTTGGAATTAAGTACATTACACATTGTTCTTCGAGAAACACTATATCCGGATAATGTCAACTTGTCAACAATTTTGGTGTGTGACAATCTTCCTTCGGAAAAGTGCTTAATGAGATGCTCGACTTCGGGGGACCATATCTCCGCCATTTTTCGACCAATTTTTTCGATCCAATTTTTATAGACCTCTGACAACTCCAGTTTTATAAAAAAATATATAAATACACAAAACTAATTTCGCGCGGAATTTGGTAAGTTTTCAGCTTGAGCAATTAAGGATAAGCATACCTGTAGAAATTATATGTATTATATACATATTTATTATTTTTTGTATAATTATTATTAACTTTATCTCATGTAGGTTAAACTCCCACATTGTTTGAGAGTAAATACATGTAAATATAAGCAACCAAGTTTTGTTAAATAATTATATAATAATTTATATTATTTAATATCTATGTACATAATGCTTTTTTAACATACGAAAGTATGCCAAAGAAGGTTTCCATGCAACCCATACTTTTTCTAACTTCTTATTAGTTATACATATGTATTGTAATGCATGCACACATGTGTGCATGCATTACAATATGTAATGCATAAGGGTATGAATTATGTATAACATATTGTATATATGTAAATATTAAACAACCGACACTGATTATTTTTTTGACACGCGCACCAGCTTCTCTAGAAATCTTTCAGAGACTGTCAGACTAATGAGACGTATTCACGCTAATACACCAGGATTTGAGAGCGAATGGTTTAGTAATGTAAGGAGGCAGGCCTTGAAGTCGATAATGTTTCATCCAGTGGTCATAACGGCTTGGCGTGTTCCTGCTTGTTGTCCATTGAAGGATATAGATACAGAAGAGGAGGAAAAGCCAATTCCCATGGTATTATAAATATATTACAATTAGCAAAATAAGATTTAAACTATTTGACAAGCTAAATAAATAACAATCTCATTGAATTGGACAGGTAGAAAAAATTGCATTCAATAAATTCCGCAGCAGGGATGTGCACAAAACCAGGCAAGCTGGAACACCCGTTAGAAGATATGGAATTCATCAACCACGAAGGCACTAAATAATTTATGGCAAAACATGTATTTCTGCTCTCCAATTTATCCATCCGGCTTATGTATGAATTCACTATTCACTTTATTTAGGGGTATGAATTATGTATAAATGTCACCAAAATTTAATTAACTTTCATTCCAACATAACTTAAAACAAAACGACAGAACGCAAAATGTTCAATAAGGAAACACAGTACCAATAAGCTCCAAATTACCAGGAAGGCTGCATTATTGTGAATCATATTTGATTTAATCATACACATTTTGTAATACCAGTTTTTCGTGGAATATAAGTTAGTGTATTTATTAACCCTGAAAAGAAGCTGAGTGCTCTGTTTCAGTTATTATTGGACACATATCTTAGAAGAGCAAGAATTAAAAATTGTTTTAATGTGACTTGCAAATCAATGACAAAAACTTTGTATGCGCCTATCGATTATCGATTAAACTTTGGCAACGGGACATCCTTAGCATCTCTGGACCTTCACAATTTCCGAATGCCATATCTAGCATAAACCAGAAATTTTTTTATATGCCTGACATGGTGAATTGCGTACGTGCTTGGCATCACGCTTTATTTTTGCGTTTATCGAAGTACTTACTGGTGTATTTTTATATTATTTTGAGTTTCTTTAGTTCTCCTGTATAATTATCGCTCATATGTGGTTTAGGTGAAACTTGTATAAATGCAACCGATACATATTTCATAAATTGGGCGTATAAGATGTAAGTTGGGCAACTAACTTAAAATTATGTAGCCAAGATTGCGTGCATAGTTACGATAAATTTTTAGGTACATATTCCCACCGCAACGATATCGTGAAGATGCTTCTTTATAATTTCATTTAAAGCCAAAAACAATATTAACGCCTCCATTGTTTCAAATTGAGGTTTTTACTTATCGCACTAATATTTTAGTTAAATCCTGTATACAGATACATTCCATACATAAACTCTTTGTCCAGCATCGTCCTTTGGATCAAATTATCTAGATCATAAAGACCAAAATTGTTGAAGGGCAAGGACTTCCAGGTCACGTATGAGTGTTGCTTTATCCGAAAAATTTTATTAGTCAAGTAAAAAAATTTCCAAATTTCATTCAACGTGGATAATGACTAGTATTATGCGAAGGTTCCTGCAAAAAAATTTTGCATTAACAAAGAATTTTATGAATCACTTGGGACGGATAGAAAACGTATGTTCCCATTAAAATTAGGGGGTTGGAAAATTTCTGGATGAGTTGAAGATCGTCGCGCCGAGGGACGCCGCCGGGGGTGCACCCAACGGCGCTGCCGCCGCCGAGGATTTGTACTGCTCGCGCCGGCGCCGCCGAAATTAGTGTAGGCGTGGAGCTCTGTTGACACAGAAACTTCATTCCACACGACATACAACTTTGGATGCCTTTGGAAAAAAAACTAACGATGAGTGGCAGAAGATTACCATCGAAGACATAGGAAAGGTGAGGAATTCGTGGAAACGGCGATGTAGGCAAGTTAGCTAGAGGTCTAGGCAACACGATGAACAGACGAAACAAATTCAACGACGTCGACTACATTTTGGAGGTCAGTTTTTTATTTAAGTAAAATAGGACGCATAGTTCTCTGTACCCTTGTTATCTTCACTAATAGTAAGATTGGCGAAACGTGAATGAAAGTGGTGACAAGAGATTCGTCCCTTTACATATTGTTTATTTCGCATAAGTAAATTGTATATCGCAGAATTTCCCTTTATGGCAGTACAAAAATTATTGATGAAAAAGCTGACTACATAGGAGTCGCACATTTATGATTCGTCCCTTATTTATACATTTGCCCGTGTTAATTTGCATTGTTCAGACACTTCATCATTTTTATTAATCACAATGAAATTGAAAATGAAATTGAAATTGAAAATGAATGAAAAATTATTAAATACAGCCGATAATCCTGGAAAGTAAACATGTTACTTTTAATGATTATAATTTGGAGAAGCTATGAATCCAATAAGTCAACATGTGTATTGTTGGTAAAGAATTTTGTAAAATTAGAACGTTTAGTATCTTCAATAAAACGCAACAATAAAAAAATTCATCCAGTGACGATACATAAACCTTATTTGACTCTTGGACGAATAAAAACAGGAGCAATCTGTTGATCTTCAAGTCATTGACGCTTTAGCAGAAAAATTTTAAGTTGTTCGATCATCACCATAAGTTGAAACTGCGAGGTGGACAAATTAATAGTCTCATGCTATCTTCGTCGGACTATCGGGCTCCATCCCCAGTAGGTGTAGAATATATGCCCCAAACTGCCCCAAAGTTCAGTGTACTTCGTCAATACTGTTCGATCAAATTCAAAACGTGAAATTGTATCTGAAAACGGTTTTTTCGCGCGACTTATTCATCCAAATTTGCAAGCACTACGTAAAATAAACCCAAAGTCAAACGAAATTAAATCTGGGGTGATAAGTTTTGAATTTTTGAAAAACAGCTTGCCGACGAAATTTGACAAAATTTCCCATAATAAATAAAGTAAAACTTTAACATTGCCTTATGGGAGATGTTGTCAAATTTCGTCGGCGAGCTGTTTTTCAAAAATTCATAACTTTGTTCAAAAAAATCGTAGAGAACTGCAGGGCATGTCAAAATTTTCAGAAGGATTTGACCTATCGATTAAAAAATAAAACTACCAAGAGAAAAAATTTCTAGTGGTAGCTGAAAAATGACCTTTTTAAAAAATCATGACCTTTGACCTTTTTGAGATATTTCAAAACCAGGGCAGGAATCCAACCACAATCTTTCTGGGCTACCACCATACCAAATTTCAAGATTTTATATGCTCACATGTGCGATATATGCTGTTTTTTTAGGGGTGTCCATACTTGTAGAATTGACTGTATGTACGTATGTACAACTCGGTTGGACTGCTTGATTGTTTTCAATGTTAAGCTAAATCGGTGAGGCGCTCTTGCCCTGAAACATCAATCTATGCATCTATAGATCCTTCAACAGAACTATGTTTGTCTGACATTGGACGAGCATAAAAAATCTCAAAATTTGTTCAATATGAATTTTATGGATTTTCTGAATTTTTTAAAGACCACTCATTACAAATATTATGCTATCAATAAGGCAATTGCGAAGTATTCATGCGAATTTGAACTATTATTAAACTTTACAATATTCGAAATGCAATAAATTCTTTGTGTGTCAACAAATGATGCCTCTGTAAAACAAAATTTTATATTAAACAGGTAAATATATTTACATATATTCAGATTACACAATTATTTGTTTATTAGAAACGTAATAATTATGTAGAGTAAATACATATGTATGTATGCTCATGGTTTGATCATTGATTGATTTTCATTAATATATATTTATTTGATTGAAAAGCGATTTTTTCGCCCTCGACCGATTTTGATGTATGATGGCTTAAAATTTTCATATTTTTTAGTAGAGAAAGAATCTTACATAATATTGGGGGGTGAGTCCATTACTTCTCGATTTTCCCGCTTTAGTTCCCGCTTTAGTTATTCCACGATTAAAATATGGAATTTATAATGATAAATTAAAACGGTTTTTGGTAGGTTGACACACGAGCATTTGCTCATAAGGTTTTTTTAAATCACACGAAGAGCTGTTACCAATACGGATGTGTGTCAATTACTCATCGCCTTGTTTTATTAACCATTAGTATCTACTTAATACGAGCACGGTTACGTCACCAGAAACAACCGGCTTGGTAATGATTTTTTAAGAGTGTCACGCGGTAACTGCATAGTTGCTACGACAATTTAAAAAATTTATATTTCCATTATTCCAGTGGACCGAACATGTTTATGTCACATGTTTATGTAGACATAAACATGTCAGTTATTTGATTTTGTTTGCTTGAACTTATGTAAAAATAAATAAATGTATTCAATACATGTGTCCTGATGTTGCTTATGTTACACTCTTTATTTTTCATTATTATCCTAAAAACCGTTCCTATTTAGCCAAAATCCGACCAATATTTCAGATTCAGAGATCCAAACATGTCCAATAATACCCCACTAAAAACTATGTCACTTTCTTTTAAATATTTTTATAAATCTGGTATCCTTCTTACACGTGCGTTCGGATTAGTGACAAAATTCTTAGGAATTGGAACCATATTTAATGCATTGTCCCCAACACCCAAACACCTAAATTCATTCATTTCAAATTCAAGAAATTCAAATGGCACATCTCTGGAGTACAACTTTGCTAATGTGTCATCAAGGTAGGAGTTAAACACCTGCCTCACTCACTTTGCTTCAGGATCACACAATATTTACATATAGGAGGACATAATTAGAGAATATTAATACCTAAATATTTATTAAACAAGATTACACGACTATCTTATATGATATCTTATTGTAAAGACATTTTGAAATGAAATATGAAATTTGCAAATCTCATACTAATTATTTAGAATAGATAACAAGTGTTGTAAACGTATCCGTATTAACCTTACAAGAAGCAATGAAGAAACTACGTGTTTAGGATGTCACCCATTACCCCTATATTTGGGTTAAAGGGAGCGGCAGGGAAAGTGAGTGAAGCCCTCACTTAAATATCAGACTAATATATATATACGTGAATGAAGGGACTCAACTCAACTTTCAGAATTATTTGAGCTCAATTTTTTTACCCAGTTATGATCTATGCCATCAGCGCTGTTATCGTAAAATCAATCATGCTCTTAAGAGTAACTTTCGTAGAGGACTGTACACCAAAAAACCTATAATCAAATACACCTGCGTAAAACGTGAATGGCCTTAGTGTCTTAAGCTTTTTCTCAACTGCCTTTCTGTACACAGGGTGTGTCAATACGGACAATTTTAGCAAGTCATGTGGCACCACATGTTCTACCCAATATTTAGACACCTCACGAATATATGCGAATGGTGTCAGCATTATTTGCACAACCGCTACAAGAACCACACCTGGAAACGAACCTGTTAAATACAACGGCATTGGTACAACCGAATGTAGCGCGAACGTCCCATACCACAGTAGAATACCACAAAGTTCCAACACCGATAGGATTCCACCCAGCACTATATCCATATAACATCGTGCCGTCGACAGCATAATTTGTATCATGTCATGCGCCTTTAGCAATGTCCTAAACGGAACTGCCCACCTTCCCGTGATAGCATCCATTAGAGTTAGGAGGCAGTATATGATCCCATTAGATACCACTATACCTAGGCAAGCCATTCTAGCAAAGCAAAACCCAGAACATAGTGCCATCATGTAGCGAAGGATTGCTAGTGGAAGGTACAGCGTACTTAAAATCTCGTTCGACAACACTTTATCCTAATTTATCGAGGTCGCGCAGTCGTCCTAAGACACACCCTAAAAAATACTCTAAACCTAACCGAGCCTAACATAACCTAACCTAACCTTACCTAAGGGTCTGGGGTGGGGTCAAAGTCGAAACACAAATGTCCAAATCTAAATGAACGACAAACCCATCCCCAGACCCCCATAAACCTTCACCCTACCTTCCACCCAACCCAAATAAAGCCAACCATAAAGAGGCTAACCCATCCAGGAACCCAGAAATATCAACAAAACCCTACCCCTACCCTAACCTAACCTCACCCCCGACCTTCAACCCATCACCACATCTCTACAACCTCAAGTCGTATCATCAAACTGAAATAACAAAACCTGTCCGGGAGGACCCCAGCTAAACAATAAAACCCTTAAAACCGAGTCCCGCCCCCTCACTACCCGTCAAACGACGAAAAACCTAACCAAACCACCAAATTCACCCCTCATCAACTTCCCAACCCCCATATCTCGCTACCCAAACCCCCCACCACCGCACATACATACCAAAATTTGTCGACTAGCATCTCAACTAACCAATTCAATCGCTAAACACAAGTCGCGCCGATACACTTTTCCTATAAACCCCATTTTTCCACATTTCACCAAATTGGCCCATACCCACCTTCAACCCATCACATCTCGCCATCCAAACCCCCCTCCACCCAACATGGATACCAAAATTTGTCGACTAGGACCCAAACTAATCAATTCAGTCGCCAAACAAAAAGTCGCGCCCAACAAATACACCAAAACATCAAAAACACCCAATTTTACCCAATTTTACCCAGCCTCACCTTCCAGCCCCAACATCTCGGAAACCAAACGTCCCCCGACCAAAACTCACTGAACCTTTTTTGTTGGCAAGGTTTCAAACTACAAAACAAAACCCTCAAAACCTTACCAGCACCAACTCACTACCCGCCAAAAAACAAATCAACCCAACACGTTCAAACCCGCCCTATTTCGACCTTCTAAACCCCATATCTCCCCAACCAAACGTCGCCCCACCTCAAATAATAACCCTAAACTGTCGCCCATCACCCAATCTTTACTTTCCAAACAACCTCACCCCAGTTGCACCTATACAAAACCAAACAAAACCAAACCAATATCCTTGTCTCTCTTAAACATCCAAACAAGACAGACCTGCTCCACCAGCCAAACCTAAAAATCAACCTAAACCCTCCAAACTTTTACACACCATCCAATCAACCCCCCTGAACCCTACGATGGCCCCCTTTGTCCCCCGCACCGCCGGGATGTGGCTGTGCACCCACTGTGCACGCTGGGTTTTTCCCTCCCGTACAAGTTGCGCTTATTGCGACCAGCCAAGGGCCGAGGGCGCTCAAGTAAGTTCCTTGCCTAACCCCCAACCCCCACAACCCATTCCAATCCCACAACCACGCCAACAAGCCCCCCTCAACCCCCCACAACCCATTCCAATCCCTCAACCCTCTGGGAGCCGCGGTCCTCTTGTTCTTGCCGCACCAGCCTTTCAATTCCCAAACAATCCCCGCAAATTCGAAAAACAGGTGTCTTCCACCCCTATTCACAACCCTGAAATAATCTGCCCAAACTGCAGAACTTCCAATTATTCAACCCGACCAGTTTGCAGATTATGCCTCCGAAAACTACCAAAATAAATCACAACCCTACCTCCAACCCTTAAACCCCAAACCTAACCCAACCCTACAAAACTCTTCCTCTCTTCGACTATTCAACAAATCTACTTTAAATAAATGAATTAAACCCACCAAAAAATGGAATCAATTAACCCCGCATAAAAAAAACCTCTCCATAAAAAAAAACCAAAAAATACAAAAAAAAATATCCCAAATGAATTAACCCATAATAATTATCTAACCCTACGTGACGTAAATTAAAACCACATTAAAAAAATTAAAAAAAATCAACTAAATCTAACCGTTAATCAACTTTTCCATCAATTACAAATCCAAAAAAATCAATCAATTAACTAAAAAAAACCCCCCATCCCAATTATACAAAAACAAACCTCTTTATTACCCCAAAACCCTTAAAAATCAAATCAACTTAATAAAAAAAACCCTTTTTAAACCCTCCATTAATTATAAACTAGAACGTTTGAATAAATTTACCCCACCCTACCCCACCTAAACTACATTTTTTCCCAAAAAAAAAACAAAAAAACCACCAAATTTAAATAAACTAGCCAAATTAATTACAACCCAAACCCCCCAGCCCGAAATATAAACCCTAACCTAACCAATTTTTTCCAAACTACATCAAAATTAACCAAACCAAACCCTCTAGATTCCCCCTTTCTAACACAACTAGGACACGCTTTCCCCAAATTTCTAGGACACGCTTTCCCCAAATTTCTAGGACACATTTTCCCCATTTTCTTAATCTAACCTAACCTTCGCTCGCTTCGCTCGCTTAATTTACATCAATATCCCATTACACCACATGTTGTCACAGCTATATTAAATCTTTTAACCCTTACCTAGAGTCTAAAACCCACAAAATCACGCATACCCTATATTTTACACGAAAAACCCCAAAAAAAAACCCAACCTAAAACAACCAATTTCCATCCCTTCACCCACCTTCCCACCCCAACCTAACCTTACACAAAAGTAAGACACACCCTAAAAAATACTCTAAACCTAACCTAACCTAACCTAACCTAACCTAACCTAACCTAACCTAACCTAACCTAACCTAACCTAACCTAACCTAACCTAACCTAACCTAACCTAAAATCTTCTTTCGTATTTGAATTTGCAATAAAATCCCTTGGCAGTACCGCTTACGATATATATCTAGTTTCGGTTGAAAAAGGAAAGGAAGTAGCCAAGCATTTAAGAAATGCTATAAAATCTTATCCTCTATTAATTTATTTATGCGACTTTGATGAACTTAATTAAAATTAAAGAGGATTTTATGAACTATCCAATTTAGTCCTAATAAATTATTTTTTGTAACTTCACCGTTAATTAGTTTCACAGAATTCATATTTTATCTCCTATGTATCAAGCAAGGTTCCATTTATCCTGGTATGTGGCAACAATATAAGTTTATTCGGAAAATTTAATTTGTCTACATTTATACTAAATATATAAATCTCAAGTCGTAATCTATTAACGCACGAAAACGCTGATAGAAACGCTTTGTCTCCAAAACAGCAACTAGCACGAATATAAATAATTGTATCTGCAAGGTGGTTATTTATTTTCATAAATAGACATACCATTTTAATTTTTCTTAAAATTCATTATAATAAAAATGTGACTTAACGCAATTTTAGATAACGAAATGCACATAAGAGAGTAAATTATGTACAGTATCTGAGTTCGGACTCAATTCCACACTCATACAAATACTTCGGACTTGACATTGAAATTCCCAGTTTTTTCTGTATTGTTAACGATTTCTATGATCCCTTCTATAAACATTGTGTTCGCAGCGCCTTCAATTTCAGAACAATCTTCGTTTTTAAAAGAAGACATATCCAAGTCATTTTCTTTCATAAAATTCAAAATCTCAATGACCATCATTTCCCCAACATATTCCACACTTTTTGGTAGGCTAGTTACCATCCCTGCATAGGACGAGTGCGGTTTACCTGACAGCTTTGGTGAGACCTTATTTTCTATTAGGATCTTGAAAAGCTCCCCATACCTGGTTGGTTCACCTGTTTTGTGTACTAGACGAGAACAAAACCCATACTCCCAGGCGTTGCCAGCTAAAGCCTCGGGGTCTTTGTTTGTGTAATATATGTTTGCCCCTAAACTCATCAAAATCTGAATAACATTTGATACTGGGTAATACGCAGTATTTTGAATTGCTAACATCAACGCAGTATCTCCTTCTTTGTTGGTGTAATCAATTAGAGACGTTGCGTCCGTCATATGGGTCAGAAGGAACTTGAGTGCACTCTCATTAAGGAATTCCGCTGCCTTCATGAAAGGCAAATTCCCAGCGTCATCTTTTTCATGTATTAAGCTCGGATATTTCGACACAAGGTGAGCTGCTAGAACAGTTGGCGATTCTACATTGTGTTTATTCCATTTTATCCCCAAAAGATGCAACGCATTGTATCCATGTTTCCCTGTGATACATGGATTTGCATTCTTGTCAAGCAAATATTCTGCTATCTTAAATTGTTTCCTGTCTAGCGCTACTAAGAGTAATGTATTCTTATCCTCGTTAACAACACGCGACAAGAAATTATCATCTAGAGCTAACCCTTCCACCAGCGCGGTCATCACTTCTAATGTCTTAAATTCAAGGGAAAAAAATAAAGCACTACTTAATCCGTCGTCCCATACTTGTTCCTCAATATCACTTTGATTATCTTTAAGTTGGCGAATCATATATTTCCCAAGCCCGGCAAAATCATTTTCTAAAGCCGACTCCAATCCACTTCGAGCTAAATCAACTCCCAGCTCCAAAACCCTACAAAATGGATTAAAATATTCTAAATTAAGGATTTCGATAGCTGAATCATCATCTTCGAGTAACTCAAGAATAATCTTGACATCATTGAAAAATCCGTGTTCAATCATTGTCTTCATCGAGGCTTTCATCGGGAAGTATTTTCTGGATCAATTAAAAAACATAGTGATTTCGGTAAGAGAGCGAGCTTAAATAATAAAATGGACAAACCTTATCAGGTTCTCGTGACCTAGAGCATGTGACCATAGAGTGGCGATAGAACTACGGATAAAATATGTTTCTGCATTCGGAATATCTAAACCGTATTCTGATAAATCCTCACAGCTGATAAGTTCCTTCAAAATATCGTGTTCTCGTTGTTCCTCTTGTTGTATATGTCTTATCGAACTTTGGACACGAGGATGGATTATTACATACGGATCATCACCAGCGACGTAATCAACCAACGAGAATTTTGACATTAACTTGACGGAACGTATTAGCATCTGCTTAGGTTCAATAGGAAATGGAGACTCGTCCGATATTTTCTCACTGTCTTGCATAATCGAAGGGACCTTGTCCAGGATAAATTTGAGGGAACAGATGTTGTTGAAATATCCACATCTTTCCAAAAACTTTATTGCCATGACGGCATACTCATTGGTAGATTCTTCTAATTTTTTAATAACAATTTTCATGCATACGTACATAAGTTCGTCACATTGGGAGCTAAAATCATCTTGGGTATTACGATTTTTCGAACATCTTGGTATTTTTGATTGTTTTTCAGCTTCAATTTCGTGCAAGATCTTGCTCATAGAATATTTGCGACCAACGGTGGCAATGATTCCTGTCATGATGCTTAGAATTATTGGTATTCGTCCAGACTCCGATAGAAGAAGGGAAATTTCGTTTTCCTTATAGTCAGGGGAACCTATTAATTAAATTGACCAAATTACATTATCTCGAAAACTTAGGTTAGAGCTTGAGTTTGCAAAAATGTACACAGGTGCCATAATTTGCCTTGAGTCGATTACTAAAACAGCACAAGTGCAAAGTTTCCAAACATTTAAAAATTATAAATTTTTCTCATGGTAAAGCAACTCAAAAAATATTCGGATCAGTCCGTAATACGTTGCTTTGTAGTAGGGTTCTGGGTATGAGGACTGGCAAATCCGTCCGAAACCGCAATAAGCTCGAAGGTCATGACAAGCTAGACATGCCAGTAAGTTTTTAGGATTCTCTGGCCACTTGTTTTCGAAATTTTGACCTTTGAACTTAAAACCAACAAGTAATATTTGTACTTTCAGCACATTAAAACATACGATAATAACGTATAAATTTTAACACTTAAAATATCCGTTGAACGAAATGTCTAGTTTGGTTAACGGCGTTGAAATTATAAATACTGTTTGTTGGGTTTGTCAAAGGTCAAAATTTCCATCTCTCGGCGACTCCTATGTAAAACATTAATGAATGAGTGAATTTTTTAATAATGTGTCATGAGCTTCAAGTTTATTTCGGTTTCGGACTAATTTGCGAGTACACTCCTCCTTAAATATTTAGTTGATGGATATGTGCATACCATTGAGTTGTTTAGCTACAAGTTCCTTTGCATCGTCTTCGTCGAAAATATCAACCTCAAATGTGCAAATTTCTTCATATTCAGGTGGGAAGACTACCTCGTTCTCCGATATTAGTAGAATCACCAGATTTACATTTCTATTTAGAGGTAAATAGTTTTTGATTTCGTCGAATCCATCAATATCGTCAAAAATAACCAGAACCTTGTTTGGGTTTCGAGACTCTATTAAATCGTAAAGCTTGTTGATAAGAAATATCCCACGATTTCCCTGAATGTTTGGGATTCCTTGATTATGTAATTCTCTCCACACTTTTTCTTTGATCCTGGATTCGTTGTCTGCATCTATCCAGATTATATCACTAAATAGTGCTTCCATGCTGCAACGCTCTGCAATTTTTAGAGCTATTTGGGTTTTCCCATATCCACTGGGACCGTAGAGGTTGACAAGAGGAACTCTAATTTGTGCGACAGAATTTAAAACTTGTGATGTGAGATATTTGATAACGTCGTCGCAAAGCCGAGTTCTACCAGCAAAATTTTTGTAAGGCTTCGGAAAAGGCAGAAAAGCATTTGTCTCAATAATCGTGGTTTTCTGAATATTTGGAGGATTTTGTGTTTCGATTCTCTCACATAGCGTACTTTCAAGGTTTAGATGATTTCCTGCGGAAGCAAATAAGTCTAGTGATAAATCGGTTTAATTAAAAATATGTACGTCCTGAAATTATTCAAAACTTGCCTTTTAGCCGTCTAATAAATCCAATCACAATATCAAGATTTTCAATTAATCCTTCGTGTAAAGACTCCTCATCTGAACTTATGGAAGATGTTTCATCCTCCGAACATTTACTCGGAGGATCCTTAAGTTTTTCAGCCAATTTCATAACACTGAGCCCGTCTCCATTTTCACAGTCAAATATTTTGCACATGTTATTTGCAACAATGAACTCCAATATATCTATAACAGTGTTCTCGTCAATAGATTCAAACGTACAACGCTTCATTATGGCGTGGAAAAATGTGTCGCCATTCCCATCCTGAAATTCAGGGTCAACATTATGTCTCACCAGGGTCTTAAGAACAAAATACAATCTAAAGTCCTTGGGTTTTGTGAACCCAAACGCAGAACGAGTTGCATAATGCCATGCGTTCCATAACTTCATAGTGTTCACGTAATGGATATTCGCACCGTACTTTACTAAAACGGCGATGACTTCCGACATTGGTCTCTGCTGACAGTTTTCAATCGCCAACATTACGGCGGTATTTCCCTTATTATCAGTACAGTTAATTTGTTCACTTGCATCTTCCATATTGTCCAGTAAAGAATTAAGGTAATTTGGACATCCAAATTTGGCAGCCGTCATAAACGCTAATTCTCCATCTATATTCTTTCCGTATAGCAATGCTGGATATGTTGAGACAATCTGAGAAGCTAGAAAAATAACCTCTTGTTTCTCTTCCCATACCGTTGCCAAAGCATGTAAAGCTGAATTGCCATGATCCCCTTTGATGAAAGGATCGACGTTTTTGCTTAGTAAATATGTTGCAACATCCAACTTCCCACTTGCACTTGATATCACCAATAAATTATCCGTTCGATACATGCCTCGGCTGCTTGATAAAAAATTTACGTCCAAGGCCAATTCATCCACCAGATAGGTAAATACCTCCAGATTAAGTCTTTGTAAGCAAAATATTAGCGTCGTTTTAATCCCCGTGTTCCAAACATCGTCGCAGATATGGGTTCGATTAGTTTTAAGTAACCGTACAAACTCTCGCCCAAGACCCTTAAAATCATTTTCCAACGCAGATTCCAACCCATTTATTTTCTTGTAGCCGATTCTTTCTGGTTGAAGGATTCTGCTGGCTGAATCACTCTCACCAAGTGTCTTAATAATTTTCTTTACTTCATTTAAAAATCCATGCTGCACCAAACCTTTAAATGATCCTTTCTCCATAAAATATTTCCTACATTGAATATAATTAATTAATTTTTGAACTTGTTTTTATCAAATTAATTTAGATAACCTTATCAGACGATCATGATTTGCTGCATGTGACCAAATAACCGCGCATGTAATGCTTCCCGACAATTCTGGATAATCCTCACAACCAATGAGATCCTCCAATATTGTTTCTTCTCGGTTTTCGTCCTTTTGTATTAGTATTAGCGTGCCATGAACGAGACGATGTATTTCTGCCTTCATTTCAATCTTGGAATAATTGATGGTTCTAAAGCTGATCAACGAGAATCTAGATAAGAGCTCGATTGCATTTTTCAACACTTGATCAGGTTCAAGAGGTAGTAGCAACTCTTCCGAAATAACTTCCTCAATATCTTGCTTGATAGTCGTAACATGTTCCAGGATATATTTAAGTGGACAATTATTGTGGAAATAAGCACATTTTTCTATTATATGAAGTGCCACGGAAGCATATTTATCAGTGGATTGTTTTAGATATTCCAAAGCAATTTTAACACAAACGTACAAACTTTTCTCATATTCATCGCTGCTTTTCTTTTTCTTTTCTTTTTCCGTTTTACTCCTCTTGGGAGTCTTGGGATATCTGAGAATTTTATCTGAGAATTCCTTCCATCGCCTTATAAGTTGCGTTATGCTGGATTTAGAGCCACCACTGGCTATAGTTCCTGCCATCATACAAATAATTATTGGTATTTTTCCAGACTCCTCGACAAGCAGGGACAAATCGCTTTCCGTATAATCAACCGAATCTGTAAATTAGATGAACTCCCGATTTAAAATACAATTTTAAATTATGGTAGATTTTTCAAAATTAGATCCTTTTCTCGAACGCATTAAAAATTCAAACTGCCAGTGCTCGGTCTGTTATAGAAGGGTTTCTAAATTTTTAAATATATTTATTTATTTTAATTTAATTTTAAGGCTCGAAAAACCCTAGAGGACGGGAAAACTTCCGGATTTTAAAAATATGACCACACCCCCAAGAAAAGGTTTAATGAATACTGCCAAAAACATTAAAAAGGGTCTAGTTTGAAAAAAACCTACCATAATTGTTTAAGATCCAGGTGCGTTATTTACTTTACATTAGTTACATACTTATGATTACTTTACTTTGTGCACATTCTTTTAATATTATAATGAAATTTATTTCGACTTACCCTTCAGAATTGTAGTAAACAATTCTTTAGCCTCATCTTCTTCCAAAACGTCCACTCTATAATTGTCACTTTTTCCTTTCTCACTTGAAATTGTCACCATCTCCACTGATGTTAGCAAAATGGCAACATTTTCCATATTTTTGTTAAGGGGTAAAAAATTCTGTACTTCATAAAACCCTTCCACGTTATCAAATATTACCAGAATTTTTTGCGAACCTTTGGAACTTATTAAATTGTAAAATTTATTTGCAAGTAGTATCCCTTCGTTTTCTGGAATTTTTTCAATACATTGATTCTTTAATTCTAACGTCATTTTCTGCATGATTTCCTCCTCTTTTTCGGCATCTATCCAAATCTCTGCATCAAAATGTTCGTCTTCAATGCACGTGACTGCAACTGCTTGAGCAGTTTGTGTTTTTCCATGACCACCCAGCCCGTAGAGATTGACGAGGGGAAAGTTTATTTGATGTTTTAAATTCGTACTCCACGATGTTAAAGATTTTATAACATCGTCCATTAGTGAAGACCTGCCTGTAAAATTTGTTACAGGATTCGGAAATTCGAGGAAACTCTTTTCGGACGGGATAACTGAATCTTCTTGTCTAGATGTGCTTTGTAGAAGCGCCAACAACTGATTGACTTGTTCACCTTGGGTTTTTGTAAGTTGTTGTGTAATATTATTTTCTTCGTTGATATTGGACTGTGGAGTGGTTGGAGCTTGGATTTCTATTTCATTAAAGAGCGCCTCCTCACCTGGTCCATTATTTAAAAAAAATAAAACATTATTATCCATATTAATTCATTGATTCATGCAATGTTCACTTCAAGCGACAATTAAATAAAATTTGATTGCATATTTTATTACAATTAGTTACCTGTTCCCGTTTCATTACTATAGTCACCGCTTACTCCGTCAGGTATATTGTTTCCTGGATTAACATTTACAATAAAATCGGGCATCTGCAATGAATCAATATTTTTATTAAGGAACTAGCATAGAAGCCCGTCGTGAAGACGGGCGGCAATTATTTTTATGTTGTTGAGAATATTTTTTGATATCTTAAGGATTTTATTTATTGTTGACAAACATTTTTGTTGACGTTGCTAAGGAATTATGTTTAATAATTTTTAATCCATATTCCACCCTCCCCCCTCGTTCCATACTCTCTAACATCTAATACCCCATGATCCCATACTCCTTCAAGGTGGTATACAAATTGTTATGACCATGGAGACCATCCGGGTCAAGTGATCCCGTCCGGAGGGGTGTTAAACGATGAATCCGGATCAGACCATCATTTGGACATACTATAGAATTTTATAGGATAAGAATTAGCTGCGAAATGTAAAATTCTAGAAATACTGATATCTTGGAAAATATAAAGTTGAAATAATTCAAAGATCTCAGGTTTTCTAGAATTCATAGCTAATTCTTATCGCAAAAAATTTTATAGTATTTATATGATTGTATGATACAGAACTATCGATTGAGACCCCTGTGGATGAGATATGATGGGTTGACCCACCATGATGGGTTGACCTGCGTCGCAACAACCACCAAATACCACTTTCTCTATCCTCTAAAAATTGAATTAAAAAAATAATATCACCTGTCAGCATCTTGAAAAAGAGGGGGTGAAAACAAATCCAACTGATTTCAAAAAATTTGGTTTTATTCACTAGCGACGCGTTTCGCAATAAATTGCTTCATCAGGCTATCGTTAAATATCGGAGAATTTTATAAAATATGAGCGAGACTAATATTTCAGGGTAGAGCTTTAAAGAGATTTAAAGAGATTTAACAATTCCTATGCCCTGGTTGGCTAATTCAAATTTCAACAACCAATCAGAATGCTGGGAAGTTACGAAAAATTTCAACGAAACGGACTTTTGTAAATTATATAAGAGATATCATATCCAATATTCCCTACACACTTAAATTTACAACTGTTTAGATCGTAATTTTAATTGTTAACCTTTCTGTAGTCATATAGACCACTAAACTCCCACTTCACTTGACCAGACGATACCCTCTCGTCCTTATCTTGACGCAACATCTTGGAAATAATGGCGCATTCTTGCCTAAAAGATGGCTGTATTGCACGTAAAATTTCCTTGTATTTGACAGTTGGGAAAGTGCCAACAGCCTTCGTACTAATTGCATGCAGTACTTCCAAAAACACCAACCCTAATGTGAAAACGTCCGATTTTTTGCTACAACCAGGGTCAGGACTTTGGTACGCTGAACACCCTGCCGTCGATAAAGTTGAATTGTCCGTGAATAATCTGGCCAAACCGAAGTCTCCAATTTTCCACAAGTTTCCCGATAGAAATATATTATCCGGTTTTATATCTCGGTGAATAATGTTGTGGTCATGAATGAAATGAAGTGCTTCAGATAACTGGCAAAATAAGGGGGGAATTTCCAAGTTAAACACACTGTTTCGCAAAACACATTTTAACGTTGATTCACAAAGTTCCATCTGAATTAATAATAAATTTGTATCCGTGGACGACATATCTTCAGCAAATGATAGTGATCCATTTTTTATTTCTTCTGACTTCGGTCCTTCCAACCAACTAGTGTGATACCGCACGATGTTTGGATGGTTTAGTAGTTGCAGGACATGAACTTCTTCAAATAATCCGTTCAGGTTGTTACCAATCTTTAGAAGAGCTTTAGCTATACAAATTTCCTTCAGGGCGTAGTAACATTTGTCGGTTTGATTCCTCGCTTTCCACACTTTACCAAAGGACCCTTCCCCGATAGAAAATATAAATTCAAAATCACGGGTTATTCTTACAGGAAGGCCCGGACTTCCAACTTTGCCAGCCATGTCATCCTGTTAATTCATTGGCTAAGCAAAAATGGAATAAAATTCAAAAATTAGGAAGCAGATAGTTTGCCAGCATACAATTCAATACTGAAGCCACACCTTACATATGTTGGATTTATTTCCACTTCAACAAGACTGATACGTGGCATCGATGGTATTGATGGGTGTCGATATTTGCATTTGGTCAGACATTACATTCCTACGATTAGTCAGAAGATAAATCATCATACGATGGAGACCTTGAAGATAACAAGCTGATAATATTTGTGGTCTTTCCTGCGTATGCAAGAATTACACTTTAAGCCCTGACTGACTTGCTAAATATCACCATCCCAAAAGACATTACAAGTCTGGTATGATTTTGTATTGTGGCTTGGTGCAGTCTTAAATATGCAATCAGGAATACCCCTTTGGGTGGACTGTAATTTGTGTATGTACTCGTAATGAATAAAATCGACAATATTTAAAATTCCCCATTGTTGTCGATAACATGTAACACTGAGCAGATTTCAAACACTTCAAAATCTTTGTTAGCAACATAAAATGGATGCAAAATTTACAAAAACGCACTGCAAAACCAATGCATAGCAACATACCTAGCATGGTTTTCTCGTATTCCTGTACCCATTGGTAGGAATTTTTTTACGAAACCTTGTTATTTGAATAGCCAGGTCTTGTGCGGGGAGCGACTGCCCCCTTCGTTCCAACGATTGTCTCCCTCCTTCGTGGTGTAATTATTGTTAAAAGTAACAAAACTCATAAAATCTGGCCATATTTACATAGACACATCATACTTTAATGTGTCGATGTTCTGTTGTCCATCCTTCATATAAAGTGGTGGCCTGAAATTTTTTTCATAACATTGGTTGTTTTACATCTATATCAAAGTACGATACCCAAAATGGTTTTTTGATAAAATAGCGATATTTTTAATAAATACATGTTTTAACAAGGTCCGTGGAAGGTTTGCCTGTTTGTAATGTGTGTTACCATTTTTTAATTCATTTTTTGATTTAATTTTTTAATCTTAATTATAATTCAGTTTAAAAAATAAATTATAATTTAGTTGAACTAAATATTTTTTTTAAATCATAATATTTGGTCAAGTTGTGCTTTTAAAATGCCATCTAGTTAGCTGATGGAAAAATGGTTCTGCTAATATTTGACCTGGACCATGGTTTTACTGCATAATCATTAAAAATATATATGTTCCTTGTCTAATTTTAGGTAAGGTTATTTTAGGTAATTGATTTATATTATTTTGTAACCTGCACTTCTATTTTTGCCCCAAATTTTCTTTGCAAACCGCGCAAAAATTGGATTCATAAAGTTATACGTCTTTCTCAACACTTATCTTCGTCTTAGTAAAATCCAATAAAATTGTTTCTCATGCATAACAAATAACGTGGTAATAAATTACTACCATACAGAGTCACTTTGATCCTCTAAATATTTGGGTAAATACTAACTTTGGGAAAACTCGGATTTCGTAAATTCTTTTGAAAATAAAATGATAATTTAAAAGATTTAAAAATATTGTTTTTCTCCAAGAATTAAATACAATACAAGAATTTTCTTATAATTTAAATTTAAAAATTTGAATTTCCCTCCAGGCTCAAATTAACTTGGTCTAGAACACAAACGCTGGATGGAAATCCTGACCGGTTAATTGGCCGGGTTCAAATCAGATTTCGACTAGGAATCCAAAATTTTAGCGGACATAATCATAGCGTTGGCGGAAATACAGAAAAACGAGAAAGGCAAGTCGGACCAGCTGGAAAAAATTGGACGCGAAAATGGACTAATTAAGGGACAGTTTATAAAACAAAACCATGGGGAAAACAAAGAGTTTTCAAATTTTGTGTTCCTAATAACGCAAGAATTATTTGCAAATAGTCTAACAATTTTAAAGGAAACGTTCCATTAAATGTATAATACGGATTTTAAATGAAATATTTAGTAACATGTATTAATTCAAAGGTTGTAAATTACTCATACACACTTATTTGACACAATATCTATCGCACTGTAAATTTAGACAAACACTAATTAAAACCTGTCCATAATCGATTAATGTCAATAATTATATGTACAAATTTGTAACAAACACTTGTCACTTAAATACGTATAAACTTCAAGTGGGTCATGAGAATTATCTTATCTCCAAAAAAATCAATTACACCTGACATCATTTCATCACCGCAATGCCTGATTGACGCAATGTGACACTGGCCATAAAATGGCCATACATGCCACCCATGCAAAATTACTCAGTAGCAAATATCTGCAGACAAACATCGTGACCATGTTTCTTCACCTATTTTCCCTCGCATCCTGTTTCTGTTTGACCCTTGCTTACATGCAAGAAGTTGGCTCATTTGGTTAGGTTACACATTCTACACAGAACAACAACACATTCTACACAGAACTTGACTCCGGAGGTATTGCAATTCGATTCCAAATTAAGGAACCTGACCTTACAGCGTACTCGCACTTGTTGAGGGATGTCAAATCATTGTGTTACTCAGGATCGTGAGTGATATTGAAAATCTTTAGAAAAAAATCATGGAATTTGTTGGTGTTGATATTTTTGGTGATATTTCGATTCACCGTCTTAACAAATTTTCACTTTATCGAGTAGTGTGTAGGTATTCTTCTCGGTTTAAGTGGAAGATTGTAAAGTGTATTTTATTCCGTCAAATAGTTTATATACACCATTCATTTTCCTACACAAATATGATGTATTTTATATTACTTGTTACAGTTGGGTTGGATTCAACGAGACAAATTTCACGAATTTGTTATCCTTCGACGTCTTTTCTCCCACGGAGACGAGAGTTTGCAGAAACTGGACACTTCCTTTAACCATGTCCTTGCGGTATAACGGACCCTTGGACTTGGCAACACCGTCCGTCTCCATTTACAACGGAACTACATCCGCCAACTTGGGTGGAATCGAACGCACTTTTACGGGCTTATCCGCCACCAACTTTGGGTTTGTTCCAAAGGCCATTTTTATTACGGGAAGGTCAAGTTGGACTGGCTTTGCTAATGAAGATTTTTCTGGAATTTCGACCTGTTTCTCAACGTCGGAGCTGGCTGGATGGGGAGATTTGGCGGGAAAAGAAATAAGGTCTTTTGTGCAAGGATGTAATTCTTTGTTCGAGAGTGAGAATTTTGATAAGTTTTACCAGCGTTATTAGTTATGAACGATAATAACTCAGGACTGTGATGACTACGTGTAACGAGGTATCTCCCAAATATTGATAATTGGCCCGAATAGGTTTATTTAGAAAGTTAAAATAATTCAGAACTTTATTTAAAATGTTTAAGATTTAATAACTAGATGTTCTTAAGCGAATAAATTTTCTGAAACAAAAACTAGACTAAATATAATGAAGATCTTATACTTATGAAACTCATATGTACATATACAGATATTTTTTATACGCATTATTTACAAAAGTCCGTCCCGTTGAAATTTTCCGTAACATCCCAACATTCTTACAATATCCCATACAATTCATATGTGTACTTCAACTCTACGACTGCCCAAAATCTTGTCAACCGCTTACACAAAACCCTGTCGAAAAATAATCCTAAGTTAGGGTAAAAAAATAAAAATAAAAAGTATAGGTCAAATTTTACTTAATACATAATTGATGCAATTCAAGGATCGAAGTTAGTTTCTAAATTTGTCTCTGAAGTACCTATTAATGACCAATATATTCGCGTTTTTAATTATTTAGTGATCCAATGTAAAAACTTCTGTACCTAGGAATATGTCTAAATTATGTAGAAAAGTATGAAATCGCATTGCAATAGCAAATGGAAATACATAAAATGCAATCAGAAAATCTTATTTTATCTTATTGTCACCCCCGCAATACATAAATACTTACATATATACAACAAGTCCACACTCTCTGTATACACATGTATATGTATTAAAATAGAAATACCCTCTATTAAAATATGCATACTAAACTATGTAAACTAACTAAAGTATTTACACTATCCGGACACACAATATTTGTTTATTGTACAAACAATAAATAATTAATTTTCCATTCTACTTAATTTTCAATTTTAAACTTCTTATTACGCCTTACCATTATGCCAGTCATTACAACCTCTTTATTCTCTATTATTATCACATATTCTAATTGTTCATTATAAATCCTTAAACGTAATGTTGACGTATTTTCTTTATAATATTTCGACCATAAAATCCCCTACAAACTACACGTTATTCCTCATCCATTTAAAAACTTCACCCCAACCAGTAAACTACCAAACTCAAAAACCTCACCAATCCCCATTTTTGGTATAATCAAAATTGCCAATTCTTTGGTCTTGTCACAATTTCCATTTACGTCAAATTTACCATTTCAGAAATGTTCGTCCCCTCACGATCCCTACCCATCGTCGCCACTCTGCTAGTCATCAATATTTTAATCAACTCACCCGCAAACTGCCACCACGTCCATGTTAACGCCCTCCGCAGACGCCAGGACAGTTACGGCTGTGAAGCTGGTCGCTGCTGGAAATACTGCAACGGCGACAACAGATTTCGACGAATAGAGTTTAATTCGTACTGGTGTTGGAACTCTTTGAGTGGCCGTTGTTCAGGCACCGATGATTGTGATCCCGACTGGCTATGTTTCGGATCCTGTAAACACCCAAATGCTCCGAGGAATTAGGTTTATTTAGTACAGATATTAACACAAATATTTCTGTATATCTGGATCATCAGTACAATGTCAGAATAAATCATAACTATATTAGATATAATGGATGAAATTTATATGACCAAAAAAATAATTTTTTCTCCAATAATACGAAAGCCAATACCGTTGATTTTTTCACCCAATAGAATACTACATTGACCCAGTGGAATCATACATTCATTCAATTAAATTAATTTACTTAATAAAATTTCTGTAGCGAAAAAATCCCAATTGATGTCGACCAACCGTATATGACAGGGAAGATTATTTGTAACGAAAACAAAACCTTACAAATTATGATTTCCACGCGCCGGCTGTTATCATTCTCCCCGAAAAGCAATGTTTTGCAAGCGGATGCAACCTATACGTAAGTTATTATATGAAGGATATCTGGTTCTAGTTGTTGGTACGTCAGACAAGGACCGCAATATCCACCCACTTGGAATTGCCGTAACTTCAGGAGAAGACAAAAGTTACCCAGAAGAAAATTTGCAAAACTAATTTTACTATCCACCAACACAAAATTTAATTCTAACTTTTCCGCTACCAATTACAGAAAATATCCGCCGAGGTACTCGGCGAAGATCCACCACCACCAGTTCTAACGTTCCCGCGGCGAACCGTAACTCTGGGAGTTCCACGTCCAGCGGGGAGATTGGATCGCCGGCATCAAGGGGATCATTTTTTAACCGAATTAACAACAACAACGGATCTGGGGAGGTTGGAGGCGAAGGGGGTTAAAACAATCGAGAAGTGGTGGGGACAGAAATAGTTAGAAGTTTCCATATCCATAGAGGCGAAAGTTTACATGCTAAGAAAATGTTCAAAATTTTAAATATGAAGATTCGCGGCACCCTGAAATTTAGGTTATTGGATACTAAGAGCGAATATTACTATTTTTTAGTGACGCAAACACCTGACAACCAAAAAAATCACTAAGATACGCATTTACCCCTCGTAAAAAAGGGTTTAAAATTTATGCATTTTCAATAGAAAATGTCAACTGATTCTGATGAAATTTGAATCAGATCATTCCTATACAATTTAATTAAGATTAAGGAGAGGGAATGGCGAATTTTTAATTTTTACCAGAGTTATAGGTAAACAAGTGCGCAAAATTTCCAATATTTGCACACTTCTATATACTGTAATTTACCGGAGAATTACACAATGCTAAGTCATTGCTTGGTAGTTGCAGTAAGTCCTTACGAACATTTTAAGACCAAAATCAGCAAAATCGGTTCAGAAATATCCATGTTGTTGAAAGATGAAGCTGCTAAATTTGCATGGTGGTGGTGGTGCTATGCAATAATATTAAAAGTAATAAAAATCTCACAGTTGTCAATGACATTACCCAATTACAAGTATTAAATAAACAAGGTCCGGAAAAACGGGAAATATTAGTGACGCTTGTGTGTAGTAACAGGGAGTAGATTCATTTTCTTGGACAACATTTGCATCACCACTCCGCGAACTAACCAATACCTGCAACCACCCCCATCGGTTTGAGTACCACATTTTAATTCGCACTCTTTTCCATAATCTCAAATTTGTATTCTCATTCTCCATAGGTCCAAAATAATTTAATTGAATTTCCACAAAATTCGTTTACATATATGTAAATAGTTTGGGAAGTGGCGATGTAAATGTTGTGCAAGAAAATGAATCTACTCCCTGTTACTGCACACAAGTGTCACTAAGATTTCCCCTTTTTGGGGACCTTGTTTATTTATAAGGGTGTCGATAATTATGCATGATTTAGACGTCATTTTTGAAGCTGCGTATATAAGGTTTACATAACTGGTTGAGATATATTTCGCATTTTTGTCTGGAATTCAAATACTCTTCCTCAGATGCACTATTCCGCATAGCTAAATTTGCAATATAAGTGAGATAATAGTATAAAATATGTTTTATTCTGTTCTTTTCTGGATTACTTATAACTAAATTGTTTTGCACCCATTTACAACAGCTCATCGAAATTGACAATCCAAAATCGATTGAACTCGAATTCACAAACTCATACACCATCTCAAATTTTATACCCTTATTTAAGATATGAATAATTTAATTACACAGGAGAATTATTAAAGACTTCTTAACAACGGAATTTAGTATTTGTAGAATATTTTGAGTTTGTAGCAATGTTATGACTAAGGGAGCCGGCAATAAGACTTTAATTTCACCAGAACTCCAGAATTTCACCAGAACCTTTGAACCAGTCCACCCTTTCAAAGTACAAACAAGGTTTCATGACGTGTAAAAACATTTTAGAAGTTTTGTTTTAAAAATTAAGATCTGTACAAGTGTAATTTGTATCCCTGTAAAAAACAAGAGATCAACTTTCTCCATAAACTATGGGAAACATTCAGGTATAAATTATATGTACATATAATGTTTGTTAACGAAATGTTGCAAAATTAAATATCACCAACTGAGAAATTCCACTATATAATTCATTTTGGTATATAGTTTCCTAAATGTAGGATTTTGTAACGTCTTTTCACAATTTTTAAAAGTTTTTTAAAGTAATATTTTAAAAATCAATTTATGGATTTGTCTATGCATAGCTAACAATTAACTTAATGCAATTTTGTGGTGAGCGATAATTGACAAATGGAAGATAAATTTTCTTTATTTTGATTCAAGTATTTTAGGAAATGATCTTCATTTCGTTAGAACAGCGTCACCTGGTCCGGGGGTGGCGTTTCTCATCCGGGTGAAAATTATGGAAATTATTTCCAAGGGAAAAAAGTGGTAAAAGGGTGACTCCGTTTTAGAAAAATCTTCAACAATTATATATTTTGAGGGAGGATGTACAGGTGAGATGTCCGTATACTCCGGATATGTACACTTTAGATAAAAAGTTTTTATTATTTTAATAGTTTTACAGATTTTTGTAAAGATGTATTCATATTATACCTATAAAAAATTCTTATAATCTTATTTGATTGATTTGATTATATGTTACAGTTTTAAGTAATTAAATAGTATGTATAATGATGAGTAGGAGCTGTTCTTAATCTCTTCTCTTTCGTGTTTCACGTTGAAGCCAGTCTTTTAATTGATCTGTAGAAGGAATAACATGGGAATAAAGGCATAAACAGAGAAACAAGTAATTGCCATTGTAGTATACAATTTGTGTGCGGTAAGCAAATTTTTATATCTTATCACATCCTGTGATAACAGCCTGTACAATTTAGACAGCAATATCGAGTTTTTGCTCACACACTTCACACACTTCAATGTTCTCTCGATAAATCCATCACTAATTTGTTTTTGTTCATTTGTGTTCAATTCAACGTGAGTTTTCAGTGAAAACATTTCACTATACGCTTTATTGGCAGTGAATTTGTGAAAACATAGTGTGATAAACACAATGACATCAGCCACTTGGGTGAACAAATCCCTTAAAAGTTGCGGAAGTCCACTCGCATCCGGCAGTTTTGGCACAGTTTATAAAGCCCAGCATACCGTGGACAAAGAATATTATGCCGTTAAGTTAATCCCGCTCGTAAAATTGGCCAAGTCGGAAGAAGACTTTGACAAAATTTTACGAGAAGTCCGCCTCTTACAAAAAGTTGGGAGTAGTTTTGTAATAAAATACAATCAGTGTTGGATTGAAAACAACTCAACTTTCAGTGGAGACGAAACAAGTTCGGATGAATCAAGTTCTTACTCATCGGGGCAACGTGATATGAAGTTATCACCGTTCGGGCCAACGCTCTACATCCAGATGGAATATTGTGCTGACGGAACTTTGAGACAATGGTTGGACAATTGTCCAAGTTTGGAGTCCAGGAAGGATTCTGCGATGACGATTATAGATCATATTGCTACCGGTTTGAGACATATAAGTGAAATGGGAATAATTCATAGGGATTTGAAACCTGAAAATATTTTTAGTAAGGGGCGAGACACTTGGAAAATTGGAGACTTTGGGTTAGCAACGTCTTCATGGGGGGAAAGGTTAGTTAAAGTAGTTTGCGGATTTTCATTGGTATTAATGGACTGTATGGATACGTTGATAAACACATGTTGGTAATAGGAACTTAATATCTTTAGGTTAACAACGCATGGCGATGAAGGCAACGCACACATTTCCAGATCGCCCTCTATCGCCGGAACTTGGAGTTACATGAGTCCCGAAATGGAAAATGGTGGCAACATTACAAATTCGAGCGACGTGTTCAGCTTGGGCCTCGTAGTTCTTGAAATTCTCTACATATTTGAGGACAGTGGTAGTCGACGAGCTACCTTTAGCTCACTTCGAACAGTCAGTAGTAACCAAATGGTTAAGGAACTATTGCCCAAAATTAATCGGGAAGTCGTCACCGTTCTGATTGGAATGTTGAATTACCATGCGAGTGGAAGAACCTGGATTTCAGAAGTTCAGAAAAAGCTAAACATTTTATGTTTAGCTGATGAAACCTGGAATGGTAACTACCTTTTAGTTTAAACTGTTTTTTTGAAAAATTCGGTACCCACGGCATTTTTAGCAAGTGGTTGAATTAGGGTTGGAGGGTTGCCCGCGCCCTGGGAATTTTGGCATTTAT
This sequence comes from Folsomia candida, assembly GCF_002217175.1. Classification (NCBI taxonomy): domain Eukaryota; kingdom Metazoa; phylum Arthropoda; class Collembola; order Entomobryomorpha; family Isotomidae; genus Folsomia; species Folsomia candida. The sequence goes on along the minus strand of NW_019091259.1, from coordinate 83,433 downwards.
GGCATCAGGCATTTGCCCTATTTTCCCGGCATTTAAATTAATGCCCCCATAAGGCCAATGTTATAATAAATGCCTAGGGCATTTATGCCCTCGGCAAATGCCCAAAATTCCGGGCATTTATTTTCATGCCCAGGGCAACCTCCAACCCTAGGTTGAATTAATTACTGGCTGGGTAACAAACTTTTGCCATGGTTGAGGAGTAGCAATACATATTTTACCCTTTTGTAAGGCATGCTAGTCATAGTTATTATATTGTTACCCTAAGCAATCATTCTAATAATGCACACTGCATAATACTATATTTTATTTTAGTTACAATTTACTGGCAAATTTTAGACCACGTGGTAGAGCATACAGGGTGGGCTTAAAGTTTCTGACAGAAAATTTATGACAAAATATCAAAGTGAATAACTTTTTAATGGGTGGTTCAAATTCAAAGAAATTTGGTACAGTTATGCATCAATATGTAGTGTGTCCACCTGATGTGTCGATCATGGCATCCACTCCTGTCTTGAAAGATTAGGCTAAATTTTCCAAGATGGTCTATGAAGTTTTTTCCCATTCAGATCGGAAATTTTTGAATAAATCTGCTTTTTTTGTTGGATAAGGAGGTTTTTAGGCGGAATCCTTTAGAATGGAACCCAGGCTCTCAATTGGATGCAAATCTGGTGCATGTGCTGGCCAAATACCTTTTCCGAAAGGTAGCTCTTCCAAAATGGTGCTGACAATTTTTACTTGTGTGGTGTGGCACCATCTTGTTGAAATGTTAATTTTCTTTGATTGAGAAATAATCCTTGCATACTGAGGTCCCCAATAAATATAGGCAATATTTTGTCGTTGTAACATTGGGCGCTGACGGTACCTCCTTCCGTAAGGTGGAGTTTGTGGACCCATTGTGAGCAGAACACGCCGAATTTTAGGGCCATGTTTTGGTCGTAGTTTTTGAGGGGCCAACTTAGGGTCTTCGGTTTAGTATGTCTTATTATGTCTGTTACCTGACTGAAACACCTCCATCAAAGTTCCATCAGTGGAAAAAATGTGGGACCGTTTGTGCTGACCTCGTTTTTCGTACTGCAAAAACCCTGTTTCCTTAACAATTTCTTCAAATTTCATCCGTCCTTGAATATTCTGTTGGCTGAAAAGTGGTTTCACATGTCGCCTACAGGCAGCCTGTCCACATGATTGTTGTGTAACCTAGCCCCGAACCGCCCATGCGTTCAAATTATTTGTCTTCTGATTATTCCGTTTGGTTTGATTTAGTCATTTAACAGTTTTTGTCATTGATCCATCAATTTTCGATTTTAAATTTCTTGTTATTTGGTATTTTCTTGTTAGGGAGAATAGTATGGGTTTTCCTGTCCCTGGTTTGTCTTGTACGGTGGCTCAGCGACACCACAACTTGAGCGTGTTCAAGGCAACTCCTACTTTTCGAGAAATTTGGGAGAACCCCCACCACTCTCCAAATAGTGCTTGGATTTGCACTCTTTTTTCCTCACAAGCGGTCATATTGTTGTGTTACAGAACGCAAAAAAAATTAGTGTTTTATCTTGAATAGTTCGCGAGAAAAAAAATTTCTTGTAAAATAAAAACAGCGTTCTGCATGGGTGTCAAGAACTTTAAGCCCACCCTGTACTTCGCACTGTGATCAGTTTTTATTTACTTAATTATGTTTGTTTAAATATTTGCAGGATCTTCGAAACTGGACATTGCAAACGCAGAAAAAGCTACTTATAGAAAGTGGTTTCGACTTCTCAATGTTAACTTACCCGAGATTCAAAGTTCAATCTCCAGTTTCAGGCGCACAGTTTGAAATTAGCGTTCGGAAGGTAGATTCTCGATTGGGCTGGAGTTTGCAAGATGGTGGAAATGATAGCATGTTTGCTCTAATGGAGCTTAAAATGTTGACGGATGGTTTGGAAGCGGGAGGATTTAAAAGGGTTGATGAATAGATTTTATGTATATTTTCTTCAACGGATATAATAAATGTCATTTAGGAAATGGGTTAATGTTCCATTCTTTCAATTACTTTCTGTAATCTTCATTAGGGAATTAATATCAATATCAATAAGCATATCACTAAATATGTATTACACAATGTGATGGCGATGAAGAATGTGATAACTTATTGGATGTAGAATTTGCTGTCATCATGCACTTTAGAACTTAGTAGGGAGAATAAGTAAATCATAGTGGGAATATTGGGGACCAGATCGTCGAAGTAGTTCTCAAAACCTTAAGTGCAGACCATTATTTGTCTCAATATTATTTTCAGTTTAATTTTTTATGTATTCGTACCATATAAAAATAAATGCTGTACAGTGACAATTTTTAATTACACAAAACAATTATTTTATAAGTCCGCAATGTAGGACGTATAATCCGTCATGCGAAATGATTAAATAAATAATATTATATGAGACACAGGGTCTTGATGGACTTCCGTATCCAAGTTTAACAAATTTTTTGCACGTTTTTTATTTATTATTTTTTATGAGAATGATTAAATAAATATCTGGAAATATTTGAAATTTTATGGTAGCAAAAATATTTAATTTTTTTAATTTCTTCCTTTAATACTGCGTAACTTCGTCGTAACTTGTGCACAATTTTGAGTACCCACAGTGTCTTCGTGACTCCTTCAAACGTAAAGGTCAATAGGTCAAAACGGAAACAAAATTTCGAAAAACCGTGTGCGTACCGAATCCCTATAATCCCACGTTCAATCAAAAGAAGTTCCATGCTGAAATACTAAATAGTAAAAAAAATTCATCCTATATTGTTGCCATTATTTAAGGATGTGACAATGAATTATGGAACAATGATTAGTCCACCATTTATATGGACATGTTCTCCCTTAGGTATGCTTGATTTTTTTACACGGATGCATCAAATTTCGTGCTCTATAGTAAAATTAAGGCAATCAGCAGGAATTTTGTTGGAAACAGTTAAATCTATTGAACAATCCTATATTCGATTTGTTCATACATAACATCCATTAAAAGTGTAAATATATTTCGGCATATTCTTATTTTCCGGAAAGACCTATATTTATACAGATTTTTTAGTGTTAATTAGTTTAAAAATGAATTGTTCAATGTATGTTTATTTAATTAATTAATTCTTTATTACACAATTTTTATTTCTCACTTTCCCATTATTTTTTTAGATTATTAAGAAAATATGAAGAAATACGTTTTAAAATGTAGCTAATTTCTTCCGACCAACTGGACACTTTCGTCCCACAAAGTGATTGCATCCTCCTCGCTCAGCTTGGGTCGTCTACTGTAATCCCAAAATTGGCAGTTTCGGTACATCTCTCCGCTATGATGGGTCAAGTATTTCGAGAGGGCGCAATGCATCGTGGTTTGAGCACCCTTCAAACAACATGTAAATCACCATTAATCTCAACTGTACCAGGTGTGATGGAAGATAAATTTACAGATATTATGTCACCTTTATTGCTAGCGGCGATACGAAATTTTTTAGGAATGTTTTTAAACATAAGGCGCAATTTAAAATTAAATTAAAATTTAGGGTATTCAATGGTTTTTGGAAATTCTATATCGCCAGGTAAACTACAATGCTAACTGATTAGAAATGGACCAGTAGTCAAATTTTTGGTATGCTAGTAATGAAAATCCGACTACCGATCAGAGGAAAATTATTCCATATCTCCGTAGTATAATTTATATTTTTTAAACTATATAAAACCCGGTAAGATTTGTGAATTGGCTTCGATTGGTAGGCCGGATTGAAAAAAAGGTGAGCGCTTTGTTTAAAAATATTAGTGGCCACGATACCAGGACAGAGCGTGTAACAGTTGACATTCGCCTTTTCGGTCCTAAGCCTCTTAGCGAGTTCCAGGTTGAATAAATTATTCGCCAGTTTAGAATTGCAATAAAATCTGGACAGAAATTTGTAATCGTTAAACGGCGTCTTGTCATACATCAAATCGTGAAATTGCAATTTTCCCCAGGCTTGCGCTCCCGATGAAACTATGACAACGCGACTTGGTTCGGCGGGATTTTCGGCTCCAGTTTTTTAAGTTCTGGGAGGAGGAGGTCGGTTAGAAGAAAATGGGCGAGGTGATTCACACCGAAAGTTTCTTCAAATCCGTCCTCCGTTACGTTTCGAATTCCCGGAGGATTTAAAATTCCCGCATTGTTGACGAGGATGGACAAAGTGTTTGGATACTTTTGGATAAATTCGGCGGCAAATTTTCGCACCGAAGAGAGAGAAGATAGATTGAGATGCATTATTATCTGCAATAAATGGTTGCAAAAATTAAACCTGTGTAATTTTAAGAAATGACATTAGCAACTAATCCAACTTGAAATGACATAATTTTAACAATTGAAGTTTGTGGAGTTTTTGAAAAATTAATTTTAATTACCAACTCGCCATTCCTTGTCCTAGAGCGAATATTCTCCACAACCTTTTCCGCTTTTTGCACATTTCTGCAGGCCAAAATTACTCTGGCCCCACGGGTCGCAAACTCTTCCGCGGTGACTTTACCAATTCCATCCGAAGCTCCGGTCACAATTACGGTTTTCCCTGCGACCTTGACCTCGTTTGTGGATCGACCTTGCCACGTAATTTTTTAACCAGAAGCCGAATCCCTGTAAGGGTCATGAGAGGTATGATTATTCCGTATAGCAAGGAACACCAGAGAAAAGATGTGATGTAAGAAATCATTTTGTTACAAACTTGGGAAACACGTAATGAGGATAAAACCGAGTTAAAATTGCGAATGGAGAGAGATCTGCGATTTAACAGATGACGAATAATGACAATGTAAAAAAAATGCATAGTCACTACATAATTATGGATTTATCGGCACATACGTCCTGTGCTTGACATTGAATGATGGCCTTGTCCATAAGTTATGGACCATAACTGAGACCATGGTCTGTATCATAAGTCTATTACTCGCTTTTTATCTGTTATTCGTATACAGCACAGTTTGTACGACATGAATTCCACGCGTGTGTGTAGTGGGGATTTATTTAAGTAATGTTTAATGAAGGTGATTTACTATGGAAATAAACAGATAGATCTATCTGTAGTTTATATTTCATATAATGTACACGTTTATATGCAATTGCTACATATGTGTTTTGTTAGTTATTATCTGAATGTTTATATTTGTATATTCTGAAGGAATTATGAGTACCTACGTATGATATTATTTCGTGCTATAGTATTGGGGGACATTTTTGTACGATATTAAATAATATTTAATAAAATACTTATTTAATATTTAATATCATACTTAGCCTGATGTACTGACTGGCCCTTATTAAATAAATATTTTTTTTGTAATTTCTATTTGATGTGAAATTATGACCTAGCTAGAACAACTACATATCAGCCCTGCTAATTATTAAACTAAGTATGGATAGAATTCTTTTTATTCAATTTATTCTATTCTATTTATATTCTTTTTATATAAACGTTTTAAAAAATTAAGCAATTGGTTAATTACTCAGACATATCAGTAATTTTTTCTAGAATTCATATAAAGTTTTGATGAAAATAAGAAGGATGGTTTTGTTAGCCATACCAATACCTGACGACGAAAAAGATCACAAATTATTTAAGCACATACCTCTCCTCAAAAAGTTACATTAAAGAGTTTTCAATAGAAAATGTCAACTGATGTTGATGAAATGTGTACCAATACCATTCTTACACTATTTTAATAAGATTGGGTATGGGGTTTTGTAAATTTTTTATTTTTACCAGAGTTATGATCAACCAAGTGCGAAAATTTTCCAATATTTGCACACTTATATTTATTGTAATTTACGGAGCATCGTACAACCCCAAACAGTATAATAAAATAGCCCTATATAAATCCAAAAGTCAATGTTCATGAATAAAATGTTTGTTACATCTCTCATAGTTGATCAGACAAAATGAGAATGGAAACATTCAAATTTGTATAGCTACATATTTACTTTAATACCAATCCACAAATTAATCCTCGACAATTTCGATTAGTGCCCTTTTCTCTGCAGCACTAATTCTTCCCTTATGTTCTCTAACCGTTAGTTCGTGTTGTGTTCCGTCCATTCTGCATACCGCAGTGACATGGGTAATTCCTTCCCTATCGATCGCCATTGTGACGTCTATTCTCTGTTGGCCTGCCATTGCTGGAGGGATTCCATTCAAATAAAATTCGCCAACTTTATGGTTAGCCGCTGCTGTTGTGTTCTCCCCCTCATAAAGTAGGATTAGGACGGAGGTCTGATTATCATATGCGGTAAGATACGTTTGTGTCTCGCTGGTTGGGACTGGACTGTTTTTCGGGATTATGACTGACATCGCGCCGTCCAATAGCTCGACTCCCATGGCGTAAGGGGTAACACCCGCATTTCCACTAGAGCTCGTTGAACGTGGGTTAAATTTAACTTTTTGGATTTCATTTGTTCCCCCAAGTTCCCGGTTAAGATAGCGGCTTGCAGGGCGGCACCGCAAGCGACAGCTTCATCAGGGTTTACAGCGCTGCTTAGAGGTTTTCCAAAATAGGTTGTAAGCAATTCTTGAATTTTTGGAATGCGAGTGGATCCACCGACTAGGACGATTTCATCAATTTGATCCTTAGAAAGGTTTGCTTCTTGTAAGGACTTATTTACTAAGTTGATTGACTTGGTGAAGAGGTGTTCATTAAGATTTTCGAATTCTAGTCGTGTTAAGTCTAGTTCAAGGTCGAGGTCTTCATAAATCCTACCCAGACTGATATGGGTTAAATTTGATTGTGATAATTCAATCTTAGATTGCTCACAAACATGACGTAATCTTCTTATTCGACGCTGCACCTTGGCGTGTAGGACCGGATCTTGATTGTCGTCCCGTCCTTCCATTAAGTCAATGTCGTGCAACGCTTTAAATTGCTCGATGCAGTAGGAGACAATACTACTGTCGAAATCTTCACCTCCCAAATGAGAGTCTCCATTTACGACTAGAGTTCTAATCTGGTTTCGAGTCAAATTTAAAATAGCAATGTCGAAGGTTCCCCCACCGAAATCGTATATTAAAATGTTGCGCGTTTTATGAAGATTTTGTCGATCCAAGTTATACGCAAATGCTGCTGCTGTTGGTTCGTTAATAATTCGAATAACGTTAAGGTCAGCCATAGCTCCGGCATCACGAGTGGCTTGACGTTGTCCATCCTTGTCATCCATCCGAAATAAGCAGGGACTGTTACAACAGCGTTGGTAACTATACGTTTTAGAAATTTCTCAGCGGCTTGTTTAAGATTGGATAGAATTTTTGCACCAATCTGTTCTGGATGATACGTCGTCCCATAGACCTCTATTTTTGGCTTTCCTAGTTCTTGAACAACTTTAAATGGCCATTGCTTCATGTCTTCTTGAACGTATTGATCATCGAATTGTCTCCCAATTAAACGTTTGCCATCAAATATTGTGTTTGCTGGATCGATAAATGCTTGGTTCTTAGCTTCTTCACCAACCAGCTGTGTCCCATCTGGTTTAAAGGCAACGTAACTTGGTGTTGTTCTTTTCCCAAAATTGGGAATAACAGTCATTTGACCTTCCCAAAATATCGTAAAACACGAAAAAGTTGTACCCAAATCGATTCCGATGGCGGGCTCTAATGCTGAATTTTCTGCCTGTTCCAAACATAGGTTTTGAAAATAGTCCTCAATTAGGGATTCCAATTGTGTAGCATGTTCATTGGTGAGGTCATGGAATTTTGCTTTGGTTACGTTTCGCGCTGACGTATGAAAGCCATTTAGGTCTTTTGGTGTTAGGAATTGAGATGATTCACAATTGCTCCGATGTTTTTCAATTTCAGTTTTGTAAAATTCGTATGCAGTCTTAGCGTGGTCTTCGTCAATAAATTTTTGACGCGCTAGTTTTCGAACGGCTTCCTCAAATTCGTCTTGCCTTTTAGTAAGAGCTTGCTTCAATTCTTCTACCCAGGACCCAATAGCTATCCCGTTGGAATTCAACTTGGTAGCAAATGCGTCACATAGCTCTTGCCGTTTCGTACTAAGAAATTTGAAGTCGATGGCTTGGTAATCTTGTTTTGCTACTAATGAGTCATATTCTACTATTATTGATTCAATTTCCTTATCTGCTGATATTTTTGGTTCCTCCTTGTTATGGACAGTTTGAGGTATAGGAGCTAGCTCCGAGTTAATGCGTGTACTTGGTCCAGCAATATTGGCAAACTGAGCAGGACTTTGGGGGGTGTAGACCATACCAGATGGAAAGATTTGTGCGATGTTCTGCTTATTTTGAGTAAGATAATCCAAAATTTTTGGCCGAACGACATTCTCATCAATCACATATGGGCCGAGATTGATCAGCTTGATAACCTCTAGAATAATTATTTCATTACAGTTCTCGCTCAGATTGGATCCATTTTCATCACATGAAAATTGAGGGATTATTGATTTAATAACTTGATCCATGCATGACTTAAACAATTCGTCGAAGGCACGTTTATTGTTTGTGTTAATAATAACCTTGTCGTTCCGCAGCGACTCAAATTCCTTCTCAAGTTCGAGTTTGCAATCAGCCCGAGCAGAAGCTTGGCAATCGTTACCTTGTGAAGCGAGTGCACTACTTGCTATCGCGAACTGAATGGTGCAAAACTTATCAATTTCGGATTTTATGTAGAGAATGGTTTTATTATTGGAGTCCTTAGTGGGAAATTGGCGATCAAGGTTACTCAAGAACTCTTGAACCAAATTTTCTATTATTTTTTCTAGAACCTGAGTTTTGGCATTTGAGGAAATCGTTAGATTGTTCGTAACTTCTATAGCTGTACGTTCAATTAATTTGAATAGATTATTTTCTGCATTTCTTTTATCGTTTGAATTTAAAGTTTTTGAAAATTTTGAGAAACAAGTCATTGCCTGAGCAATTTCTTCGTCCTTTTGCTTTTGGAATTCTTCTAAGGTAGAATATCTTTGAATGTTTTGAAAAAATAGATTTCTCGTTTCCTCAATGGCGTTGTTGCATTCTGATTCTTGTTGAGTGAGTAGCTGCAGTTTGGCCTTGATCAAATTGTCTGCCAATGAAGACCATTCTTGCTTGATTTGCAAGATTATATTATCAATTCCGGGTTCAGGCAGGATAAGATGCTTCTTAATTTCTTGGATAAGTCGCAACTTCAAGTCTTCAGAGTGAGCTTGAATAATAGATGTGGTATCCAATTGACTGGAAGCATTGACAAAGTTTAAATCAATTGATTTTAGTTTGCCTTGGATATCATTTGTAAACAATTCGTTGCCAAGTTTCACGTGTTGTGTAATCTTTGATTGCAGCTCATCAAGATTTGATAACCGACTCTTCAAGTATGACTCCATTTTTGATGTTAACAGTAATCTGAGTTTTGTTCTTGTTTTCATACTACTTGAGTTGCTGGCTTGTTCCAGAATGTTAATTTTCTTTTCTTTTTCATCAAAGTGCCAAATCCTGATTTCATCGGACAGGTTATGATTAAATTTTCGATCTTTTGCAAAAAAATTGTTTGCAATTACGTTTTCCATATCATTTTTATAAGTGGTTAGCATTGACTCAATTATTTTATGCATTTCTGAATTGTGTTTTTCCATATCCGTTCGAAATATGTCGAGTTTTTTTGTAGCAGAATTGTCAAATTTTTCCATAATTAACCCGATACTATCTTTGTCTACTTGAAGATGTCGTAAGTCGGATACCAGTAATTTTGCAACTTCATTTTTGGCATTAACTCTGATTTGGTCAAATATGTCTGCTGGAATTTGGTCACTTACGGCTTGCCTATAATTTGTAAATTTGGCATATATTTTATTTTGAAAATGATTTTCCGCGTCTTGAAGGTATGCATCTGCCTGGGTTTGGATGGTTCGACATTTTTCCTTGGCTTCTTGTCCCTCAGCTTGAATAAATTGTTCGAAATCTTGATAACGCTCGGATTCCAAGTTAATGTTGGAGGCTTGCATTGTCGCCTGAAATAATTGAATTGTTTTATCTTCAAGTTCCATGATGTGTTGACCAGGATTTTCCAGGTTGATTAATTGCATAATAGTTTCGAGCTTTTGGATGAATTCATGTTTTGCTTTAATATTATTCTCAGCAAATTTGCTGGACTCTCCTTGTTCGTAATTTCGTTTGATCATAGTAAATGCAGCCTTTAGTTTGCCCTTCAAGATTGCTTCAAATTTACAATGCTGTTCTGGAAGTCCAAATTTCTTAAATTCTTTGAATTTACAAATTGCTTTCTCCTCTAATTGGCTATGAATATCGGACAATTGTGTCAAACCATAAATTTTTTGGAGGTCATTTGTTGACATTTCTGAACTATAGTAGTTCATACTAATTTGAACTGCAGCTTCATTGGAGGACAGGATATTAATCTCCATAATATTTGCTGGACTGATAATTTGGTTACTGTTGTAGGCTTTAACATAGAATTGGATTAGAGCGACAAATTCTTCTGGTAACATCTGTTCGTTTGAAGAAAATATCCTTGTTTTTGTTGGAATTCCGCCAAGAATTATTAAATCCTGGATAAATTGTCGTAACTTTGAGGCAAATCTTCTATCCAATTGATCAAATCTGCCTTGGAAATTTTGAAGCTTGGCTAGCTCTCCAGGTGATTGAAGCAATCCGCAGTTAATTTCCTGAAATGAACCATTGATTAATTTTCGGGCATGGAGGGATTGCTTGGAGGGCGCGTCGGATTGGTGTGGATCCGATGATAGTCTTCTTGAAATATATAATTGACCTGTTTCAGTTCCGTAGTCGAAAGTATCGGGGAAACCCCAATCTCTTATCAGGAAGACAAGCTTTTGGAAAGGCTTGACCTGTATGTCTTCCGAATTATCATTAGATCCAGAAAAAGGAAGACCAGTTGTTTGGCAAAAGGTCGAAAAGAGTTGAAGTATATTTTCCTTCAAGGAATTAACCGTATTGTAGATGAGACATGAAGATGTAAGGAGACTAAATCCGGCCAGACCATTCCATTCCCGGGGGCCTGTCCATTTATCGAAAAGACCTACAAAGAAAGAACTAAACTAAACCACGTAATAGAACTATATGTAGGTAAAAAGATTAACTACTTAAATTGTATACTCTCTTCCAGTGTTTCTTAACTACTCAAGAAAGTAGTTAACTACAACTACAACTACTTTTAAGGAAAGCAGTTGAATTTGAACTAAATTTTCAACTACTTTTAGATTTAAAAGTAGTTAACTACTTTCAACTACTTTTCAATAAAAAAGTAGTTAACTACTATTTCAACTACTTTTCTTGAACCAAGCCCAAAGGCGTTAAAATTAAAAAAAATATATTTGCATCACATTTTGGTTACAATTTTATTGAGTAAGATTTTTAGACTGCCAAAATCTGAGTACCGGTTATCACCATATATATACATAAAAACGTCCGAACGTATGAAGACGTAAAAAGTGCTAAGCATGTTCCCAGTTTTTCCCATTGTCCTGGTAAATTTGGTTTTTAACCTAATCGAAACCCTGTATAAAACCATCTATACGTAAATTGGTTACCGACTGGTGTCGATATTAATTACCGTCAGAGACAAAATTATCATGGCCTATAATAAATGTATGTAAAGCCATATACATGTAAATGAGGTGATAACCGGGACCAAATTCTATCAGTGTACATTTGACACGACCAAATAGAAATTTAAATTGCAATTGTATCAACCAACTGTTAATTGTGTGATTCCCAGTCACTATTGGTTTACACTAAAAATATAAATGTAGTTGAAAAGTACTTGAAATGTAGTTGAAATGTATGTGTTTAACTACTACATATTAGAAAGTCGTTAGGTTTGGGGTCTACCCTCCAAATATAAAGGTTCAGTCCAGACGATACTATTGTCGGACACAAGGGAGCTATTCACCACAGAAATTAAGACCAAGATTAAAAGTGTAGTTGCAGTAGAATTTTCGGGCGGACAATTACTTAGTGTGTGTGTGGTAAAAGGGGCATCTTTGTTAGCTGGTTTTGAAAATGGTGATTTTGCAGCCAAGCGACATTGGAAAAAAGCTCAGCCCGAGCACAACGAGAAACTTGGAATAATTAATTCTGACATGACTAACTTCGTTAGGTTAGGTGATGTGGCAGGATGGTGGTCTGCAACTACAGATGATGAATATGATAGGGTGTATCAGCAAGTAATTTTTGCTTCGAAAATCATGGTTCGAAAATCAACGTTCGAAAATCAAGCGAGAAAAGAATGACGTGGCCAGACAAAAATTTAGAGACGGCTTAAAGGTTAGGAGGGATAATGTCGAAAAAGATAAGCAATTGCCCAAACACGTCAAAAAGGAGAAGCTTGAAATAATTAACAGGTACATAGAGCTGTCTAAGATTCTGGATGTTGATGAACAATTTTGTTCAACTAAACTGAAGGAAATTGACAATAAAATATGATAACACAATTTTTAATTATTACAGCATCAATTTATGTTGGATGAAGAAGTTTAGCTTAATGTATTAACATTGAAATGTTCTTGGGACAAAGAAGTTACATAATGATCGTTATACATCCTTTATTCTACTCTAATTAGTGACTTTGTAAAGTTAGCACACGTATGTATCTATATATATGGTATTATTTATGTTGAGTCGTGTGTAGAAGAAGCAAGCTGTAAAAATTGTGTTTAATAAACTGGAGTTGCTTAATTAGAAATCATGGGTTTCCCACTCGTAACCTATTACCTAACCAAAAATATTATTAGCACCGCAGAAGACTACAGATGTCTCACAATCACCCCATCCTCCCATACATACACTGTAAATAATTTGGTAATAAATTATTACCGAATTCGTAATGTATATAACTCTACAGAGTCGGTAATAACGCGCACTACGTTTGGTAAAGAGTTGGTGGTAAATCTTTACGATGTCGGTACTAAATTTTACGATTTTGTAATAAAAGTTACCGCTTGGTATATAATTCTTTACCAAAATTCGTAACGTGTATGATTTTGCAAAATTATTTATATTGTACAAACAAACTAATCTCGCCCACGATGTGTAGAGTGATTGTTCGAGAATACGTAAAATGGGATATAATTTTGGACCCCCATAAAAATATGGATTTTCCCCGATAAGTTATCGAGTTTGATCTCCCATAAATGATATTCGAACAAACATAATACTTTTTTGCGACAAAATTATCTTTGTGATCATATTGCTTAAACGAATGCTTCCCCTTATTTAAAACACGTATAAATATATTTACATACTTTTATATGATCAAAGTTTTAAATTAGACTCTTTTTAGCCCGACCTAGGGCTTATGTACCCGTGATGTCTGTCTGTCTTTCTGTCAAACGATTCCCGTTCTTACATTCATTTAATCGACTTGGAATTTTAAACTAAACTATCGAATTACACAGTTCCACCTCGATTATGAGCCCAATCGGTCCAGTGGTTTACCGGTGAGTCATTTTAGTGGTATGGGTACCAGGTACCAATAATTTGAAGAAGCCGTAGAAAGCTGAGATTTGATACAGAGGTAAGTCCTGGCTTCTGATGAAAAACTATGAAGGGTAAGTCAGAATTTTTTTATAAAGAGGGTCCATCGTGGTTGACCCACAACGAGTTTTGAAGATTATTCAATTGAGCTGAAATTTGAAGTGAGTGTCGTTTACCGGTAATGACAACTGATTGGAGGATATCGGTTTAAAACGGAAAAATTTCAGTTTAAGAGACCATAGGGGGTGACCCAGACCAATTTTTTAAGTCATCGGATCTACGCGAAATTTAGTAAATACTATGCTAACGAGTTCTAATGAATAAATTTTAATTGAAATTGGAAAAATAATTTGGAGCAGTATGCTTTTACCAACACTAGTTTTCAAAACTTCCAATCGAACCGAAATTGGTCATGATAGTTCCATTGATAATACAATCAAATAATATGAGGTTAATTCATACATATATTATCGACCATTATATAATAATCCCAGGGCCAGGGTTTTTCTTATTTTTCATAGTGACGTAAATACCTAGCAACAAAAAATTACTAAGTATGTAGTTGCACCACCCAAAAAAATGACGTTAGATTAGTTACCATTACAAATCACCACCAATTTTGATGAAATTCGGCCCCAGATCATTGTTATACCATGTTAGGACCAGATTTGGCTTGCTTAAGCGATTCTTTGATTTTCAAATGTTTTATAAGCTAAAATGTGCGCTAGGAAACACATTCATATTTATTGTTAGTTACTGAGTAATGTTCCAAGTTTCGCTGATAAAACCCAGTTAGAGCATATTATTCTCAAAATTTTAGTTCCAAGATGACTAGAAGGAGTTGAGAATTGACAGAGTTATTCAAGTTTGAACTACAGAATATGAATGGACATTATGCAAAGGCTAAATATTGCTAGCATTGGCAAGTTGTCCATGATAACGCTGTGTACTTCGTAAAAATGCAAGTTCTATCAATGAACATTTGCTACAAAAATCATCAAAATTTTTACATTATCCAACAATATAAGTCTAATTAACGGAGTGGTGATGCAAACGTTTTGCAAGAGAATGTATTTATTTCCCGTTATCGCACACAAACGTCACTAAGATTTCCCAATTTTTGGGACCTTGTTTATAAATTCCATCATTGAATTTCCGGTCATTACTTTAGGAATTGAATACAGACATTGAACTTAAAAATTACTAACGGTTAGCCATATAGAATGTGTGAGAATATGATAGGATTTGGTGACGGTAGAAGAATAGTTACGCATATTAACGTATTTCTTATAAGCGAACAATCACTGTTATGGTCAAAATTTTCAAATTGGACATTTTTTGTAGTGCATATGGAAAAAAGAAACTAATTTTAAATTTTTTACCAAAGATATGTATATTTATACGTGTTTTTAATGAAGTGGGTATTAATTTAATTAATAGGATCCCAAATATAATTATAGGGCTAAAAAAGTATTGTGTTCGGGCAAGTATCATTTAGGGTCAAACTCGATGACTAATAGGGGGAAATCCATATGTTAATGGCGACGTTTTATTACATGCCCGTAGAAATGTGTGTGTGAATCAGTCTTGTTCCTTACTAAAATCGAACCGTGCCCACCGAACCAATAAATTATCACAGTTTCTCCGGACCACTAAATTTTATAAAATTTCCCGAACCGAGCCAAACCAAACCAGTAACTTTTCACAACTTGCCCGAACCGCACCGAACCGCACAAGTGGTTTGGTTCGGTTCGTTGTCTCTATTCGAAACCAGCGGTGGTTCGGCGAACCACTACAGAACATGACTGGTGTAAATGTAAGTAAGAATATGCTCATTACTTTGATTACTAGTACAATTGTTAAATCGTATTGTAATTAGGGCTCGAGGGTTGCCCGCGCCCTGGGGATTTTGGTGATCGTGATTTGATCATCAAGCATTTGCCTCTTATCCCTATTAAATTGCCCTATTAAAGTAATGCCCCCATATGCCCAATGTTATAAATAAATGCCTAGGGAATGTATGCCCTCAGCAATTGCCCAAAAATTCCCGTCATTTATTTTCATGCCCAGGGCAACCAGAGCTCTAATTGTTACCAGGCTTTTATGACCTAACTAAGGTTAAAAGTTCTTTTCGCATAAATGTGGATTTCCAAGAATGATTAAATTTACTTATCATTATCCTTATTATCATGGTCAGTCGGTTTTTCCATTCTAATTAATTTTCGACATATTGAGGAAAATCTGCAATAAATTAAATTGATAAACAAATTGACATATCCATACGTGCTTGTCGCACTCAACAAGCTCATGACTGCGTTTCAGTTGATATCTAGTATTGCTACGTAGATAAACATTGACCACGCTGTTTTATATTTGGCAGATAAATTCAGTATTTGACTCAGTGTCATGCTGATTTACCCAATTTAGGAAGCTATCTTGAAATCGTCCAGTCTTATCTGACTTTGCATTTGACCAAGCAGTTAGTAAAAGTATCTTTGCAAATAAATTCATTGGATTGATTCCGACGTGTGGCAGTCACGCAAGAGTAGCGTCAAATTGCAACTCGTTTCTCACAAATGTACAAGAATTTCTGATTTTTGGACAGCTTTTGCAGACATAAAATTATCTGAAAACTTACTACTCAACGTATGTTTGCTCTAAGAATTCTACTTTTCAACTAGATAATAAACAAGCACATTGTTTACAAGACGTCTTTTATAATTTTCTATAGATATTTGTGAATACAATACCAACAATTGGTAGTAGTAAATAAAATCAAATATGGGTTCACCTAAACATGTCTATTTTACTTTCGTCATTGCCCTGATGAATATTATGGTGTGTGTCGGAAATTCGAAACGTGCTCATAAAACCTCGTAAGATTAAATTAAGTTAAGTAGTACAAGCAGGAAATTAATTAGGGGTACTAATTGTTTTGTAGAATTACAATACCACAGTCAATAGGGAAAACATTTTTGAACCCAATCCAGACCGGACGTTACATCATTGTCAATCAAGCATATGGAGTTCGATAATAAATACTATCTTAATAATAAATAAATATCTTTATGCTTTTCATAAATTCATTATATTTAGGTGGTCGTCCGTGCGCACTACGATAGTCCACTTAATGGAATTATAATACATTCCATGCCTTATCGACCAGAATGCCAACATCCCAATCAGGTTTACCAATTAGAATACAATGGTAATCCATCCCAACTTATTTGGAATTAGAATAAAATGGTAACAATGATTGGCGCAAAATTCAAATCTATTGGTAAAATCTAGCTAAAAAGATATCTGCCTTAATGTCACAAATCTAATTTAACTAAAATCATTATGACTGCTTTACGCTAAATTTTTAGCAGCGTGAGGAAGCATCATGTATCGTAATTTCACACAGTAACGCCATGTTACCACGTTATCTTGACTAATTATGTGATAACATTACTGAACTTTGGTAGCCACTAACGGACTTCATCTCATGCGTTGGGCCGGCGTTATTCGTGGATATAGAATTTCCCCCTGTTCAGGTGGACCTTACCCGTGCATTCATGTAAGTTCTAAGTTAATAGTTTTACCTAATTTATGTGTTGCTGTATCTGTATTTCCTTGTATTTTGTAGGAATACACGGCCCCACCTGGCCTTTTCTCATACTGGCGATTGGATGCAGTACCTGGTACACAGTTCCATACAATTTTTCAAACTCACCTGTCAAATCCTGGAAATATACGATACACAGGGTACGTCGAAATATTTGTGAAATAATTATTGAGTTTAATTGACGTGACTACAGTACATGATGCTTAAATAATTGAAACCACGAATTTTACGACAAAGAATAAAAAATTAGGAAGGATTAAAGTGCCTGCAACTCTCTCAGAGTTTTATCTATCACAAGAAAGATATTTTCTAACCTTTGGCAAAGTTACTGCATGTATAACTTTAAACTATGTACAGGATAGCCAACGATAGAGGAGGAGTTAATCTGGACATTTTCCCACCCGATATTGGTAGTCCGGAACAATGGTGGGAATTTGTAAGATGTGCTTAATTAATGGAGTGTCTGGGTTGTCTACTGTCGTGGTAGGAAATTACGAACAGTTATATTATGAAAAACCTTGACACTTTTCTAACAGTAACAATTTGTCTGCCTAAGAATAATTATTGAAATAAAATGCGTGTGAGCATATTGTACATATTCGTTAAACACAGTGATGCAAAAATTTATGATTTCTTTAAATCACTTACAATTAGATATAAATAGCAACTATTTAAATACTTATAATTCATTGAAAATTAGTACAATAACGTCATATAAAAATTAATACGGCACCAACTAATAATTACGAAATTTATAAAAATGGTCATAAAATTTGTCTAATTAAAATATTAAAACTAAAATGCCTTGTGAACACAATATTGAATTTCATTATTGGAAGTCGTTAGCTATGCATATACTTATCCCATAGCAATGTTTCCTGCTGGAATTACTACCCCATGTAAGTAATCCCCCCATCATGAACCCAATGCAAATAAGTATTCACATTATCACATATAATTGTCATTTTAGTCTAAATATCAACTTATTTAGATTAAGCAACGTATCTATTAATTACGTCAAAAGTATCCAAGCATAATTTCGAATGGCAATTAAATACTCATCCATATGACGTATTTTTGCATGTGCGTAAAAGAAATTCGTGAAGTAATTAAGTGTGAGATGCTAGAGTTTTAAATGGTTCTGCAACAAATGACATTTGTTCACACATAAATACCGTACTTGGCGACGTGTGGGAAAAAATCTAGTCAAAACGAATAGGTCACACATGGTGCACCTGGTATAAAATTTTAATTTGCCCAATTTTATATTCATACTATTACAACAAGCATTAATAAAAATCAGATATTAGTTGGCTTCGTAATATTCGTGAATCATGCATGACGATGCAGGAAAAATATATATAAATATTTGGTCGTAGATATATACAACCAAACAATTGCATGCGAGTTGAACTTAAGAGTTATATATACTAATGGAAATTTAAAATAATTGAAGAAATTTTATTATTTATGAACGTGGTGAAATAAAGTGAGACACGCACAAGAGCCTCGACTTTTGTATAAGCAGTTAGTTTGTTTCAAATTTTTATTTTAAATGTTACTTTTCAATCTGCCATGAAGAGAATAAACTTAAATGTTGATTTTACATTTTCCAACCCGTCTACATGCCTCCCTTTAAAAATTAAAAATTCATTAACTAAACTCGCAGGGAGGAAAATAAATAAAACAATAAATTTCTTTAAACCAAAAAACTTTCGACATTCAAAATCTATCCATGAAAATGAAAATTTAGCATCAGAAGCTAAATTACTAAGTACTTGGCTAGAAGAGGGTTTCCCATCCATGTTCGTGGAAGGATATTCGGCCGAAATTGGAACACAGGTCATGTCCGGGTTGCTCTGGATCTTACCCGGAATGGACTTACATGAGCCCGTTGTTCTCGTCACGGCAAGGACAATAGCATTGGGAGGGATTTATGACGATATTTTGGACACAGATGGAAAATACATCAAGGAAGAATTTCGACCCATAAAAGAAAATTTACTAAAATCTGTCCTTGCTTTGTTGCGATTGGGTAAGCCGAAATTGTCTAATATTTGCTTCGTTAATGATTTTGTATAATTTGTGTAGGTTTAGAAATGGATTTATATGCGGCAGAATCCATACGAGTGGAACCATTCATTCAAAGTTTTTGCATCTTGATGATAAAGAACTTTATGAGTTTGGGATTAACAGATCCAACAGATTTGGTGAAAAGGATTTCAAGGTGATTAGAAATAGATTTTTGAATATTATCGGGACTACATTAACGAATATGCCAATAGTTTATAATTGTCCGTTTACTTATCCACCTCAGTCAGATTACTACAGTTGCAACAAACATGATGACATGTGACTGGATCTCTCGTAATCAAATGCATGCCAGTCCTCGCCGGTATTCTATGGATGTTGTGAGACGTTTTCGTGCCATGGTTTTTTAATTATAAAATTTGTGCAACCAATTCAAACAAAAATGTCATATTTAACAATAACTCGTATTTATAAATGCAGGACGATGCCCTTCCCATATTTGCCGAACATTTTTACAACGTCCGTTATGGTCCTTTGCCATCCTGGGTTTTGGCATCGCCACAACTTCAAATCTTTAAAAGTGTGGCGTTGCACATTTCATCCGGACTAAATGATGTATTTGGGTTTAAGAAGGACATAATAAAAGGGGAACCTGATGGGATGATAATGCAAAGGATTGGGTGGGGAGAGGAACCGCTATCAGTGTTTGAGGAGGAGCTTAAAATTTTACAGTGAGAATACAATATGATAATTACAACTTCTTAAAAACAATTACTGAATTGGAAATACTTGAAGTCTGATTTTTTTTGTAAAGGGAGTACATTGAGGATTATGTACTATTGAGGGAAGAATTATTTGTCCACTTTCCTGAAGTAATCAACTATGTTGAAATGGTGGATTCGTATCTTTACGGCTATATTCAAGCTATGAAGAACTCGACCAGATATTTACTTGATGGGATGATATATTTTGATGACGATGAGTTAGATTCGGAAGATATTGATTAAAAAATTGCTATCATAGGTATTACATTCTTTCCATTTAGCCCGACCCCAGGCTTATATACCTGTGATGTCCGTCTTTATTGTAAAAACTGCAAATTTTGGAAAAAAATGGGAGTTTACGGAAATAATAATTTGTAAAGTTATGACACCATCGGGGAATCTGCGATAATAATATTTTTGTAATTGTAATTTGCTGCTTTTAAAAAGGTGGTGTTCAAACTGGACGAAAATTATGTAAGGAAGGCAAAATTTTGTGAAGAAGAAGTTTGTATTTTGGCAAATAAAATATTTTGGACGAAATTGTCATTTTGAGTTCATTTTGGACGCCGTTTTTTAACTACGATGATATTTGAAGTTCGTCTAGCCGATCGCGTTTTATTTGTAGGAAGGTGAGTTTAGTAAGAAGTTAATTTCTAGATATTTCATTATGATATGCAAAATTTACCCAGTTGTGGTAATTATTTTAATTTAAAGATTGCTTAAAATAGTGGTAAAATCGTTTTATGATAATATACATATGATTTTGGAAAATTTTGTAATTTTGTAAAAAAAATTTCAAACTTTATATTACCCAATATAAATCGTTAAAATTTTTAAATACTTGGATTTCAATGATTAAATGCAGTAAATATAATGGTATAGTCTTCTGACAATTAACTCACCCGATCGGATGGATTATAAAAATCAATTTAAATGGGATCACCGAAACCTTACAGTTATTCAAAATTTAATTAAATTTTACAAAAGTTAAAAGTCCCTTAATTGATTTTCAGTAAAATGATATATTTTAATTGAATACATAGGTTGGCAGAGGTTACAGTTTCAATTGAAGACATTTTCTACTTATTTATGTTAGATCTATATGTTTTTAAATTTATATGTTTGAAAATAAAAGTTCATATATTTATTTTAGACTCTCCCAGTTGTAAGGAAAGACACCCTTCTGGAGACCCAACATTATGGAAATTATACCCCTCAAAGATAAAGATTTACAACATATATACTTCTGTGGAAGTTTAATTCAATTATTTCAGCGAATGGGAATAAAAACTTGAAATTATATGAAAGAGTTGGAATTAATATGTGGTATTAAAAATGATGAGGGTGGTTGCAGGTGTGGGTCAGTTGGTCAGGAGTGGTGATGCAAATGTTCTGCAACCAAGTGCATCTACATATTCCCTGTTATCGCACACAAGCGTCACTAAGATTTCCCGTTTGTGGGGACCTTGTTTATGTAATACTTGTAATTGGGTACTGTCATTGACAACTGGGGGATTTTTATTTTTAACATATTTCATAGAACCACCACCATGCAAATTTGGCACAGTTTTATCTTTAAAAAAATGATCGTGAAGTTCATTTAACTTGCTAACCGGATTGAAATAACTTAGTATGACGTGTGATTTTTGGAATGTGTTTTGGTGTAAAACATACCAGCTGTAAATAATTAATGTTTAAATCAATATTATTGTTACTTAAAGTAGGCTTGTCCACCAGTGAATTAGTACGATATACATATTAAGTAAAAGTAATTTGGAGTAACATTCGGGTGATAAATTATTTTGTAACTTAGAAATGGTGTGGGCAAGAGTGTTGACTATAATCTAAATTTATTAATTTTACCATTTTTCATAAGCTCAGCAGTAATCTTAAATTAAAACTCAATTAATTCTTCATCAAATTGTCATCAGTTATGGACCAATTCTAACAACAAATAAAATGAGAATCTACCCAATTATATATAGTGAATAACTTAATTGCTATAAATAATTGCATATATGTAACTTATCTACATTTACTATTTAGATTGTGGTACACATTTATAGAAGTGTATGATGTGTGCACATACATGTAGTTTTTAATATTTGATTCTGTGTAGGCTGGGAAAAATAGACGAAACTGCTTAGCAATAACTTGATAGCCACTAGTACATACAAGGAAAATGGAATGGTAAACATTCCATTATTATATACATATGTAAAAACAAATAATCCTTAAAAACGAAGACATCCTTTGAAATTAAGTGAAAATATCTTGTCAAATTTGCTACGTGCAATTGCTTAGCGGATTTGGTTAGACAAAACTTAGACAAAATTGAATTTTGCGGAATAAATCGTTACGCAAGAATATTAGTTTTTATGGAAATTAGTTAGACTAAATTGTTTGCGCGTAAAAAGTATCTAACCTTGACAGGTTAGTTAAAACAATATTACTTATCTGACGTTATGCAACCATACACTCTTGGAATGCCGGCAACAAAGGATTACTGGACGGTGTGTGTATGTAGTTTATTCTAATGTAGCACTATGTATGGTAATGAATTCGTCAATGACATCCTGTAAAATTAATATCAATATGGTGATAAATTGTTAATTACTTAAAAGAATGCGCAGTTGTGAGTTAACTAATATGTGAAAAAGATTAGGAAATGTTTCAACTCACTTCTGTTGTTCCGAAAGGATGACCGGATTTGTTGATGTAGAGGGAAGGATGGAAAGTTTTTTCTCCAGTCTTGTTTTATAATCGTGTACAACAACTATGGTGAACACGTCAAAAGCAATCTGGCAGTTGTCTACCATCGTTATTATCTTGCCGCATTTATCGTTCCCGTAATAATGGACTAGAAGCCGGTTGCCAGCGACATGTGCCATGGTGCCGAGAATCATGAATTGTTCCCAATATTCTAGTTTTCCTAGGTCTTCCTGGTAAATTTAATTTGTAAAAAAATTTCTAGATGAATTATGCAGTAAGAGGAATTTAAAACAACAAGGTTAATTTTATACAAGTACCCACTTACGTTTACGATACCTTTCTCAAGGTGCACACCAGCTTGAAAGAAAGGCATTTTGAATATTAGAGTTCCGTAAACTGCCCACCCGTATTTGTCATCTGAACATGTAAGAAGAAAAAAAACATTTACTTATGAAAAACCTATATACTGAGGTTGGGTTCCATATAAAATGCCACAATTTTAATT
This sequence comes from Folsomia candida, assembly GCF_002217175.1. Taxonomy (NCBI): domain Eukaryota; kingdom Metazoa; phylum Arthropoda; class Collembola; order Entomobryomorpha; family Isotomidae; genus Folsomia; species Folsomia candida. The sequence continues at coordinate 60,342 of NW_019091259.1, read as the reverse complement.
TAAGGGTAGGAATCACGTATGTGTGTCATTTTGACATTTTTTAAATTATTAGTCACGTTAGAAAAGACGTTTAAAAAGAGTTTAAACTTTCATAAACAAGAGCTAAAAAGTTACACCTTCGATTTAAAAATAGAGCCGTACCTAGTTGATTAATTATTTTTGATAATTTTAACAAGTTTCATAATTTCCATGTGCTAAATAAATAAAGAAAGATTTGCAAAATGAAATTTTAACAAGTTTGTCTCAGAATCTAAATATGTAAGTAATGTCTCTAGTTTGTTATGACCCTAATGATCAAGGTACAAGAGGCATTGGAGCAAAAACACATATCCCGAATTTCATTTGCAGGGGATTAATTTAATATATTAAACGGTATCAAAGATTTTTTTGATCTTACTAAAATCGTCAGGAGAATCGCAGTAGCCTGCTTTGCATAGTTTTCCGTCCATCATCTTAATGCCCAAAACTATTAATCCAATAACTGATATTAGGGTAGATGTCTGTAAAGTTTATAATATATTTTTAAACCTGACTTGTCTTCAATAAATATAATTCGAATCTTTGTTACCACTTGGGCATAGGCTACGAAATAAAGCAATATCTCTGGACTTTCGTCACTTCCCAACACGTGGAGGGATGCTTCACCCTCCATGGCTGAGTTTGGTATGGGAAGAGATTTTTTAACAAATATGCTTTCAATACATGACTAGAAGGCCGACCATGGTGTCAACCAGAGTATAAAATAATATATATATATATAATATATATAACATTATTATTACCTGTGTGAATTATTACTGTGATAATAATAAACTACTCTAGAGTACAAAAATGATACCATGCACAGTTGAATAGCGCTAATTTCATTGTGAATTGTGTAGCGTAGTTATGTAAATGAAACTAAAATTCAGAAACATTATTTTTAAAAATTATAATAATTTGTTTCCTTCCCGACTCATTTAATGAATGAATGAACGGCGTTTGTTGTCAGACTATTTGATATAACATTTTGTTCTGGTAAATTCTTATATAATCGATTATTCGGAAATGCTCAACAAGCTTTGTATGAGTTTCCAATGCAGTCGAGATTTAAATTATATTGAATTGAATTGAATTGAATTGAAATAGGTTTATTTATTAAGGTGTCGATTGAGCTTCAGCGAACTGTTCTCCCAGCTCTGGACACCTGCAGACATTCATATTCGAATATAGATTTTACAAAAAATTACTTAAAAATATCCATAATTAGCAACATTAAGGACTCATAAAAAATAAAAAATATAATAAATACTTGAATTGGGTCAGCCAGCTGAATCATAATCGTAAACACATTGGGTTAATCGGGTTGAGATTCAGGTTTTCGTTGCTTATTAATTCAAGGATTCACAAGATTCAAAAAAGGAGTTAAACAGTGAGAACCAAATCTTACAGGAACATACATATCGTAACCAAAATGAGGAAGGATGTAAGTTACAGTTAACCAATTCCGAATTTATCGGTTAGCCTAATGATCATTCTCGTAAGGTAATTAAATAATTTAGTGTAGCTACATGTGTCAATAGATTGAGAAAGTAAGGGGTTGAGGAGTTTTGCTAATTTATGTAACAATTTGTCGTAGTCAATATCTTTGTTAATATCTTTGTTAATATGTGCATAACGACTAACAAATATAGGTACACAACTGGGACACGCCCAGTTTTTTGACAGCAAGATATGTGTATACGATTCGTTGGTCATGGTGACATTGCAGCGATTTCGGTGGAAAAAGTTAAGGCAGTAGATGCATTGTAGGGCACAATAATCCCAGTCGTCGGCTAACAAGTCGTCCTTGTAGACTATACTGTAGGTGGTGTCTTCATAAGTGAGAGGGTTATTTATATCCACGATGGCTTCGCCACAGAGGTGGCATTCTGGACCCTCGGCTCGTCTTTCGTCCTCGTCACACAGTTCGTAGTTTTGGTATTGGTATAATTCGCAATCGTCCATATTTCCATCCACGATGATAACCTTGGTTGTGGGGTGGGCGAGTGGGAGGAATTTGTCGAACATATTTTGTACGTGGGGCAGCATAATTCAGTTTTGGCTTATCTAAGTGTTTGGACAGCCTTGTGACTGGTGAGTGGGTTCCCAGCGTGGTGTGGAGTCAGGGGTCGCGGTCGTGCTGTTTCACAATAGAATTGCGTGCCAGTATCTTAGGACTCAATTTTAAATAATGGAAGGACCTCCGGAGGACATACACTTTTAAAATAAATGACTTATCTCAATATATATATAAGTGGTTTTTCTTTTTTATGAACGGTCCCTCAGTAACGATATCCCATCATCAATAGCGGTGTGGACGAGTCCACTTCACGAAAACAGGTTAGTTAGGTAGTATGGGATGAGGTGATTTTCCCTTGTTCACAAAAACAGGTCAAACTAGGTCTTGCATCTCGAACCACTATTTGCACTTCATAGCCCGGTCCCTTGGGAGGAGAACAACACTTTCCGCGGGTTTGGGGTCCGCGTTTTACTCGAAAAACTTTCAAAAAACTTAAAATTTGGAGTGGCGGATATGTATGGTGGTGGTGGTGGTGTATGTACATATTATACTTATTATTATACTTATTAATAATTATAATTATAGATACACTTATTAATTTTATTGAGCTTGTGAAACGACTGGTCATATTTTTAAGTGGACTTTGCACTGACACTAGTCGGCTAAAATCTAGTTATTTATTAGCTATATAATAATATTAAGTTTTCTTGTTTGTCATAATCGGCAGTGAAATGACACATGAAAAATGCAATTTTTCACTGGATCAACTGGATCAACTGGAGACTGAACTTTTATCAGAGGTCAGCGTTGAGCCGTAAATAAGTTCCAATTCCCGTATTATTATTGTTATTATTTATTACATCAAACTTGCTTCTTTACAAAGCTTGTTACGCTTGACGGTACATATATGAATAAAAGTAGAATCAATGCTGAAACTTATATAATCGATAATACAATTGCTTATCAATAGTCAAATCGTGTAAAATCCTGTAACAAATAACCTAACCGTACTCTACAATGCCTTTGTTGTACACAGAAAAGATTTCTGTGTTTTACAGGGTAAGGGGAGTAGAAAAATATGCATTCCGTCCACTCATAAGACAAAGCTTGAGTATCATTTGGATATGGAAGGCATAAAAATCAAGCTTTTTTTACATGCCTTTGGATAAAGTAAACCACAGTAGTGATGCCCAGCAATGGACAAAACTTTAGAATTTCTTTCTCGTCTTTAATATTTCTCCACAATTAGTGACCACACCCGGTCATGTCGAATAGTCAAACATATACTAGGATGGTAGGTGGAAGAATAAATATCATGGACAAATACCGTATTTATGATCTTTCTAATGAGAAGTTTATCGTTTACATCAATACAAATACATACATACATATACATATACATATCTGGATCGTCAGTTGTCCACTTCAAGCAGTGGTTTTCCCATTTCACCATCTTTGGGTTTTCCCACTGCTCCCCAAGCCAACTGATTGGTCTTTCGTATATGTATTTAATTTTGTTTGAATAAAAAACAATTGTCATATGTAAGATGAATACATATTACGTATTTAAATATTTCGAAAGGAAATCCATCAATCTCGTAATATTTGCTAATACTAAATCTGTACCTTCTTGGAGAATATTACTATGGAATTGTACTTTGTGACGAATGAATGCTCTGTATTATTTTACATATTTAATTACACATGTAGCATTAATACACGTCGTGTATTAATGCTACATACATATTAGTTTTAAAAATCTTTTGATAAAAAATGAAAAAATACAGAATATATGTATATATCAGGAATGTCACACGGAGTCACATTTCTTAGAAAGATTTGTATTTAAAACTAGTATAAGGCAACATTTCCTGCACCCAATCTGAATAATAAAATATAATAAATAAAATCACCTAGTTTTTTTTCAGGCATAAATTAGCTTTGGAAAATTACGGTTCATTGGATTATTTATTTTATTAAATTACACTAAATAGTGAGCTAACCTTGATTTGCTACTTATAATTATTTAAGTATTTTGCAAGTCTTATAAAATTATTAATTGTACAATGATGCCAAAATGTTTTAGTAGATGCAATCATAAACACTTATTGAAAATTTACCGGGAATACGATGAATACCAAAAAAATCACCGACAAGTGCTTTCCTTACAAAATGTTGTGCAAGAATATTTTGTTTATTTATTTCAATAGAGTACATAGAATTATATGCAGAATCTTCATGTACATACGTATGTATATCGTTATTTGAAGAAAAAGCTAAACGACCAGCGCCGTACATATTTATCCCTACTTAAAATAATAATTAAAATAGATGTATTGTAATAGTTACATATTCGCACATGCCATGATATTTTAACAGTAAATACATACATCGGTCCACAAACAATTAAATTTGTAACGAAATTTTAATAACAATATGGGATAAATATTTTCTATAGAAATTTTGAAATCCTTATCTAGATTGTTTTAAATTGACACAATTCAGCAATAACTGTGCCATCGGAAATTTAAGTTTTAAAAGGAATAAAGCCAAAGAGGGACTTTAGTTAAACATGTTTCTTAATCCAGTGTGTGAGCGTGCCTTTGCAAGAAACGTACTCAATTGTTGTCCCATGAAAAAGTTGTTTTTTATAGTTTCAGATTGAGTGAAATATCCATCATAGTAGGGTTTGATTTCTGCAGTTGGCCATGGCACGTATGATGTAGTACAACCATTACTGGTAACGATGCCGTCACTTCCCCTTTCTCCACTAGGCCCCCGTATCAATAAAGGTACATTGGGATAAGTGGCTGAACTACAGCCTCCTTGCTGACACACTTTTTGAGTTCCACTAGACACGTCATCAACACACCTTCGTAGTGTGTCTCCATAATATCCGCCAAGTCCACCCGAACCCCCAATCCCGCGTGCTCCGTTGGTTCCGCATGTTCCTTTGCTTATTGCAATTGCATTGTTGATATTCACGTCCACCGTCGAAAGTTGACCTGGAAATCCTCCAGCACCTGCATTCCCCCCTGGACCCCCATTGGCGCCACGACCTCCTGCTCCTCCATCAATTGTGAAATTCACACCGGAATTGCCTGCGTGACATGTCTCCTCTGAGTTTCTGTTGCAACTATTTGGATAGATTGTAATTCTAATATAGCCCCCAGACCATGCGTGACAGTCTGCGCCCATAGAAAACGATTTTGTCAGACCCTTTTGTCCAGGTCCTCCGTTAGTTCCATTTAACCCAGATGCTCCAGTCCCGCCAGTTAAATTTGAAAATCTAAATGCACCTCCTTCAAGACTGTCATATATATAAAATGCTGATCCAGCGTTATTTCCATGTTCAGAATTCTGAGTCGAATTAGCTCCAGCTAAGTCAAACGGGTCGTTCGTACGAAGGTTGACTTTGGGTGCCATCAAGAAAATTTTGATATTATTTTTTACGTTAATCTGCGATCCAGAAAATCGAGAATCAATGAATAATGTGTTAAATGCCAAAATTACAACTGTGTGTGGAGGTGACGTGTTGCTAGTAGACCGAATTATTTCGTTAAACGAAAGAAAATCTCCAAAGCATTTCAGAATTCCATTTGAATGGGCGCAAGTAGGTACTGGAGGAAATATCGTGTTTAAAAATTGGTTAATTTGCGCAATCTTGTGTGTACCATCAGAAGAGTTCAAGACGCTACGAACAATGTCCATATTACCATGAGTCATTGTTGGGACACCTTCGTTTTTTAAATAGTTCCAGAATTCATTAAAATTTGTTAGAGAGATTTGGCCAAAAGTTCGCCACCATCCGTGAATCTTTCTTTCTACTCCACTATCAGATTTAATTTGGGTGTTGTATTTAGTTAGATCGTTATACAATGCTTGCAAAAACGTTACCCACGTAGTTTCAGAAATTATTGCGCTTTTTAAAGAATAAATTTTGATAAACCAAACTTCTGATCTCCAAGGTAGTTGGGGAAGTTTTTGCAGGACACGAAATAGTGACATACTCCTCTGAATTCTTTCTCTCATCTCATTCGTGATAGCAGGAAAAACGTCTTCGAATTGTGTCACTAAGGTTTGCATAAATGCAACTGCTGTTGTAGCTGATTCGTTATATTTTTCTTCTGCTCTCTGAACCAGTGTAAATACCTTTCGCTCAAATCCGTACACCTCAGTTTCTTGCTCTCCTATCGATTGTACATCCCTTAGTTTTTCTGAAATGAATTTTTTATAGGAGTCTGTCACATTTCCAATGCTTGTCGCACCCTGTAGTATAATATGTTGGACTATATCATCTGACACAAACCTCTGAATATTTGGATAGACTCGAAGTAGACTTTCAACCCAAGGTCTGCTTACGATATGAATTTCATACCCGACATCCATGATTCTTTGGAACTGCGCATGATTTGTTTGAAGCCGACTTATACGATTGCTATCAGCGGGTAATCCGACTGCCTTAATGCCATTTATCATTTCTGATATGCATTGGATTGGAAGGGTCTGATTTGTGCATGTGGGATATGTTACGATTGTAAGGTTGCCGAGGAAGTTTTCAAAATTTGGATGAGGTAGGTCTTGGGTTTGGTAAAATTGGATGAACCAATTACGGAAGAGAGTATCAATTTCTGCTGCAGTTTGTGACGAGGTAGTTGTGACAATGCGTGCAATATCAGATGACACTGTATTGATAGTCTGAGCAATAGTTATGTTTAAACCCTTCAAAGGAAGAATCCAAAGGTTTGGAGTAACGTAGGCTTTGTTAAATTCTGAAATTCTGTAAATAGACTCAAACAGTTCTCCAAACCTTGAAAGCGCTGAGTTGATAATTTCAAAGTCGGTTAAAGCGAATTTTTGCGCTTCGTTCAGAATTTCCCCAGTATACATGTTGAACGACGATGCACTATCAGACTCGCAAATTGGATACGTTGCAGATTGTAGAAACACAAGTTCGTCCGGAAATTGTTCCACATCTGTTATGAACATCTCTAGTTGTTTTGTGAGCGCTACTTGCGTCGAATTTGCAAATTTTTCAACTTCATATTTGACAATTTGATTGAAAGCAATTATTATGTCAGGTATCTTCAACATAATATTATTTCCCAAGTTAATTAAAGCCAATACCCATTGAGCAGGATTTAAGAGTCCAGTGTCTTTATCATACGCCATTTCAAGGTCTTTCAAAATTTCCGCCTGCCGACTTAAGGTTGCGTTAAATGAAGCATAGTGCTGTCCTCCAAAGCCATTAGTGTTGGACAGAATTTGAGAAATACAAGAAGATATTTGCCTACTGGGACCCTCGCATATGGGATACGTAGACATTGAAATTGACTGAAGCCTTGCTATAAATTCTTCTGCGTCGGAGTTCTGGTTAATCAGATTGTCGATATCTGATTGCACACTCTCTTGTACATTTGCCGAGAAAATTTCAATTAGTTCTTTTATATCAATGTTAGCTTGTGATAAATAGGGGTTAATAGTGAGTGTTACTTCGGAACGCATTGCTAAGATTGGAGTAATCCAGTTTGATTGATCGATCGTAAATTCGCTAACCATCTTTAAGATATCCAAGTAATTTGTATATCTCACCAAACTTGAGTTAAGACTTGAAATGGAACTCATGCTAAATAAATCAGCGTTTGTAATTATTTCATTTGTATAATTAGAAAAAAAGTCTGCATTGCCATTCTCTGTTATCGGGAACGTGACATTGAATAGAAGATTGAGCTTATTCAACAAAATTTTATCCGAGTCACCTATGTCGAATAGCCTTTGTAGTTCAGTTACAAAAATTCTGGTTTCCTCAGTTGTAAAATTTCTTAATTCTTCCCTAATTAATATGCTTACATTGCCTGCAAGGCCAACTATTACAAATCTAGCGTCCTCACCCGGTGAATAACCAAAATCATCCGATGTTGTAGGTGCGTATTGGAGCTCGTCTATTATAAGGGACCGAACAAATGCTTTGTTTCCTATGAATTCTTCCATCATCTCCAGTGGGCCTGAACTACTTGGGGCTCTAAAATATCCGATTTGCGTATAATTACCATTCGTATTTTTGTGCAAGAAAGAGTCGATTAATTGCAAAGCCTTAGTTTTTCGTGGCTCGTCGTATACTTCGTCGATATATCTTCTGGCTTCGGTGTCAATAAAGTAGCTGTATTTACTGATAAAGTTGAATGGTTGTAAGTGGACTGGGGTACTGCTTGTTCCAATTATGGCAATAGAATCCGAAATTTTACTCGGATCTTTCAATAGAACCAGTAAGTTAGTCAACAGCTTAGGAAAAGAGCTTCGATCTGAAGCGTCCAATGACCCATGTGTTGCAACAACAACAATTTTAACGGTTTGAGCGTGATTAGTTATTTTTTTGATGAAGTAGGCATTAGCAATTGATACTGTTGTATTTCTGTTATCATCAAAACCAGGACAATCATAGAGAGCAGTATCCATTAAATTGTTGTAGAGAAAGTTTGGCAAAAATGTTTGTGAAACCAAACTCTGGTTTCCGACGTAGCCTCCTTCATCCCGAAGATAGTATTCTCCACAACCTGGGCATTTTTCAACGGACGTTAATCGGTTGCTGTCATTTGCCGCAAACTGTAGTAAAGTGGTTTTTCCAGTTCCCGTTAATCCCACCAGTAAAACAATATTCCTGTGCTTTGTTAGTTGTATTTCGCGTTCACCCAGATCCAGAAAGTACATTAATTCCTCCACGGGGTCAATATCTGGATCATCTACACCTATGAAAAATAATATTGTTAGCCATTTCTGCAATGTGTTTATCAAATTCGTTCTGCATTTTTTCTGGACATTAGTGTGTCCAGTCCTAAATATAATTGTATGTATTTTCAACTTTCTGTATTTTGTATTTGATTAATACGAGTCGTTTGCAGAAAAAAATAAGGATTTTAAAAATAAATTTTTAAATTTTTAAGAAAAAACAAATTTTTTTGTTTGCAGAAAACCATTTAATTTTCTGCAATAACTCATTAAAATAATTATGATGTCACATTTGTTGGTACTGTGCAGGCAATAATCCTAAGTATTTCAGCATAGTACGATGCATTTTGTGTAAACAATGCATTACAGTAGGGTTTTATAAGGCAGAGGAATGTGCTAAATATCCCTATTATTTAGTGCTAAAGCCACTTAACGGTAGGATCCTTCGTAAATTTTGTACAATTTAACATTTCAATAACTTCGAGGGGCCTTTTAAAATGGCTTAATAGCCCGACCAACGGCTTATATACTGTACCCGTCCTATGATAACTCTCACAAAAATTACCTGATCGACTTAAAATTTGGCACATACCTACTTGAAACGTAAAATTAAGAACCAAGTTAGTCGATGGGCCAAATTGGTCCAGTGCGGGTAATTTTTACAGCGTGGGGAAGAATCAGAGTATAAAAATATTCGTAGAGGGCTGAAATTTGAAAAAAAATGGTTCATAACACCCTCACCACCTACGAAGTCCCCACCGGTCACCCACCCGGCCGATTTTGTCAATATTTGCACTTATTTAAGCTTTACTTAAATGAAGTAGAAAAATAAAATTGGACGGAATAAAATAGGGTTGAGTATCCTCACGGCCTCAATGACCCCCACAGGTCAATCACTGCTCATTTCCGAACTTACTATTCACAAAAAATTGATTAGTGATACATATGTGCACATTTTAAGTGGATTAAGTGGATATGTTGCGTTTAACGAGAGCTGTCGTTTATGCTGACATGCACATATTCCTCCATTTTGACCAATCCATAAGGACATTTTAAATCGAGTATATTTCGTATTACAATTTTGCATGCCACACCACACTGATAATTATATACCTTGAACATATTATAATCAGATTTGCCCCAGTTGGGTTTAGATTAGGTTTCAATTCATATACCAGGACATTCAGCACCAATTTTCTACTAAATTTCTACTTTGATTAATATTTCTAATATTCTGACCAACACCAGACCCCTACCGGTCTTAATATTTTTTGAATATATTTTCTAACTCGTTCTTGGCATTGTTCGGATACATGCTTTTACCAAATTTCATCAAAATTGGTTAGTGCAGTCTAGAGTTAGTAAATGCTATACCAACAAATCTGATAAACAAAGTCACTGAATCCGGTAGTGTCGGCCATAAAATATCTTAAAATCGGAACTACTCAAAATTGATAATATTTGAAAATCTTAGAATCATCTACAATATATCGACTATTATTGTGCCAAGTTTCATTTCAATTCGTTCACTCGTCTTGGAAGAGTAGTGCACACAAGATTGAAGAAACCAAATAAATATCATAGTTATTTGAATATATATAGAGAAAAATACTATATTTTAATTCCAAAGAAATCACGGTGGCTACCTATCTTCAAATTATTTAGACTTGATACAGAACATTGAACGAGTAAGGGACGACAACTATGCAAAACAAATTTATAAATTGGGTAAAATTCCAAACCTTTAGAAGATATTGTGACCATTTACAATTATTTTGCTCAACCTCATACACATTCTGCTAATCACATCCTTACGGCCTACATTACCACGGCATGGGCAAACTGAAATTTTAAATGGCCAATATAAAGGACCATGTGTACATAAATCATGAAAATAAAACATGTTGAAGAACTGAAAAAATAAAACAAATAAAACTGTAAAAGCCTATGAAACGAGACTTACTATAGGGTATGTTAAACAATTATTGCTACACCTTAGTTGTTCAAATTTCGATATGATCTACTGCACTGACGTCCTTGAAACATGGCATAAAAATATAGCAACTATCTGCGTAGAAATTCCTCGTTCCTAATTTTTGAAACCTTCTAAAATTGACGGCGCTCTACATACATCCTAAACGGCTCACCCTATCATATTTTTGCAAGTACCCTTTCGTGCAGATACATCGGGCAGGTATTGTACTTTTAGGTAAAACGTATCGGCAACTTACGTCTGCCGTGTTTTAAATCTATTTCAAACTTTCGCAATAATTTTTTACAAACTTCCGGTTACTACATGTACTGGCACGAGTTGATTTTATAATGTATAATTTAATGTCACTTCGTGTGCTTCAAAGGTTTTGTAAATTGGAGTAAAATTAACAAAGCTATCTCAATTTGAAGTGAGGATGTCTTGTTGTGCATGCTACAGTACTGGTTTCTGAATATTTGTTGTTTTGACATAACAATATATTTTTGAAACGACCTCATTTTACTCTGGTTTGGTATTGATTATAATAACTTAAGCCACTATACATGGAGCCCTGACAAAATTTCTATCTAAATATAATTAACTGTTCCTGCGACTAACCATAACACTGTTTCGAGAAAATTTCTATCCATTCAAATACTAGTAAATCCTGAACGTGATTAAATAATTGAAATCTTTATTGTAAAGAACGAAATTTTGGATTTACTAACTGTAAGTGAATTTGGGCCGCACTGCCATGGTTGCCGGCTAATTAAAATTATTCTTATACACTTGACCAATAAATACTGCCGAAAACGGTGTGTGTGTGTTTGTGTTTTTATCAAAACCATGCAGGCAATTAAGTCTAAACCTATGTTATTCACATGAATTTGAAATTGCAATGTTGCTTCTAATCTGTACATATTTGTAGCGAAATATATAAAATCGAAACACGTACATGTGAAATTGATATAAATATGTATTCAAAGCACAGTAAAAAGATATACCATCCTCACGCAGCTGAAGGAGGTGTGTCTGATTTGTTGGGCCATCAATGGAAAGACTTCCCATCTACAATTAAAAGAAACGTTATTTTATATGAATTATGTGTTTTCCGATTTTACCCAAAAAGTGGTTAGGTAATGTTCAAATGGAGAAAGGTAGGAAGGTCAAAGTGAGATCAGAAAAATAAATTTCCCATTTTCATCAGGTTTCCCAACCCAATTCTATAAAATTTTAGCTTGTGGGCTTTTGGCCAAAATCTACCATTGACGCATTCCGTGATTAATGTAACATGAAAAACATTTGATTTTTTTCTGTTGTTTTTTGGTTTTAGCTAAGTCAACGGCGTCTAGTCTGGTCAATTTTTTGGGTTTTTAAAATATTTCGCCACACACATGTGGTGTAAAGGGGGAAATCGGTCACTTACATCCCTATATGTATCCTTTCACTGTGACGAAACTACTCGTCCAATTCTCACCAAATTTTTATGAAAGGTTTACCTGGTTGTAGCGAAGGATCTTTTTCTATTTTGTGTCGCCAAGGTCAGACGTTTATTTCGAATTCGACAATTTGGCGAAATCATGTCGAATGTCGTAAAATAAGTCATATTTGGTGTCGATTGAAAGCCCTGCCTCCTCAAAAGGTAATTATGAAGGCAGGGCTTTCAGTCGAATGGGAATTTAAAAGTGCGTAAGCTAAATATCTAACCCTCTACGTTGAATATGTGTGCCCTCGGTTAAATGTAATAATGTGTAGTAATTTGATACAAATTTACTATAGTTAATTTTATGTTCAAAAAATTACTCACATATTCTTCTTTAGCGTCGCATGGTGTGGACCATAATGCCAAATGAAATTGGAGAAGCAGAACTACCAAAGTATTTTTTTTCATTATTTATGTCTTGTCTTATCGGTTGCAAAGTTAGGAACTGAATAAAATATAAATATTGGTTCGCTTAAATACCCGTGTGCTGGATTTAACCGGTTCCAATAATTGTGACAGTCAGCCAAACAGATAAGAAAGATTTCAGTGACATTTTGTTTTTAATCAATTCTCAACGAAGTTGTGCCGCTGGAAACACTTGAGGTTAATTGAATTCCCCTCTTGATAAAATCGAATGATTGCGTATATATTGAGAATTAGTGGAAAATTTCAAGTTGAAATATGTACTTTGCTCACTTATCAGTAGGATCGGAGGGTTTGCAGCTGAGTTGACGTTGTGGGCCAAGTTCAATTGAATCAGTCAATCAATTTATTTACGTTTGATATGGCCATAAGCTATTCATACGTAATTCATACGCTATTCATACGTAATAGTAATGATTTGATGAATTGGTAATTACATACGTATATAAATCTTGTGATGACCCTTATCATATAATTTTGTGGCACCATTGTCAATTAATTGTGTTGCTCATCAACTTGAAATCAAGTGCCTAATTAATTGTCGCTGTCAAAACTGGTTAAAACATGTTGTTATGGGTTTTACTGAAATTTGAGGCTTGATTAGGCAATAAGTCTGGACAAATATACATTACATTTTGACACAGTTCAGGTTGAATTTAACGATTTTATATACACTAGTTATTATCGCTCTTCATAAAAATTACATACATATATAACATTAACAAGATTATCTACAACTTTATGAACATGGTCACAAGCCAATCAATCAAAAAGTGATAAGTTGTTCCACTTGAATATATGGTGACAACTAAATGGAATTTCGGACTGGGTAAACCCACGCCAACTAAGTGAAGGTAATTATGTCAGTAAGTAATTTGTGTTCGCATTAATAAAATCCCATCGTTGATTGCATAATGTATTAAAATGACTCCGCTGGAATAATAACCTTCAAATAAATTTTGAGACTTTTGGGGGTTAAACGTAACGTAACGTAAAATGTAACGGGGATAATGCAAGGAAGCGTAAATTTCAAAAACACAATACATATTTATATGCACAAAATAATAATCTTATATTATTTCTATTCTGATATGCACTGCTGTATGTCTAAATCACAAGAAAATTACTATAAAATACGTTTTTTAAGATATTTTATAATTCCATTAATTTAAATATGTAGTCTGGAATAAACTTTTACCAGCAGGTAAAAAAGTTGTTGTAGATTAGAACGCGATAAAAAAATCTTGATTTGTTAGTTCATCTTTTAAAATATGACAGGAAAGTTTTGGAAGAAACATCTAATAGGTTTTACTAACAATTTTTGCCTAAAGTTCCCACTTTAGGCAAAAAGTAAAAGTATCTGGAAATGTACGCAGTTGAATCACGTAAATTCTTATGAGAAAAAGAAAAAAATGTGTACATTTGAATTGGGAACCCTTTTAACCTAAATTTATTCAATGGTTTAAAATATTTGATTTAATATCAACGGTGTGTACACAAAACGTTTGTTAAACGTTCGTTACTCAATCTCTTCTTTTCTTTTTACTTATACTACTGTGTGTATACTAATCATTAAATTGTATTGATCAAGGAATAATATGTGAATAAGTGAATACCAACCAACCAACCAACTACACGTCTCCTGATTTGATTAATTTATCTGCAATTACAATATCTCAAGTGCTACAATAGGAGTACGTGATACCTTTCTGGTGCCAACGGCATAAACTTACTTTATACACTTTTCAATATTCCAGGATATCTTGAACCATATACTTCGGTTCAGAACCCTGTTAAACACGAACGATTAGGAAAATTGGTACGTATTTAAAAAATTAACAAATTTGCGGTAAAAATGGATGACTTTTGCGGATCCACGTTCTGGGTAACAACATACTTAAATAGTTAATATTGATTTCTTTAACAATAATTAGCGGTTATATGTAATACTTTACAGAATACAAACCTAACGTGGCACACAACGTCTCCCTACTTCACATTTTGTTTTGAGGAGACTGTCATTTTATCCATTCCGTTAATATGCATACTTATATTTGGACTCGTCACAATTCTTAATACGCGCCAAGATGAAAATGCAGCTAGAAAAAATGTTCGATTCGGTTGTACAACTTGTATTCAAATTGGAATATTTACAGCACTATTGACGACATCGATATCTTCAGTATTCCAGGAGGGAAAAACAATTTATGAGATGAGAATATTATACGTTTCTACGACTAGCCGGATTTTGAGCTTTGTAGGATAAAAATTTAAAACAAGTTACTTCTTTTATTGTAATTTTTAATGATTTTTGCAGACCTTGGCATTTTGTTTAATGGTAAGCCTACAACGGAAGGGTATAAAATTCTCCTATATTCAGATGTTATTTTGGAGTCTGTGCCTCATCGCGGAAGGAGTTCTTTTAAGAAGTGCCGTAACTAAATGGAATGAAGTTCAAGACTCGATTATTAGAAAAGCACACTTTGTTAGGTACATGGTGTTTCCATTAGTGGCAGTGGAAAATGCACTACAGCTATTGATGGGATTACGTAACTTCTGGCAGTCAATGAAAGTATGACCTCCAGCAATACTTAAATCTTAGTAGGAAGTACAATTTGTAAAATTTCTGATAGCCAAGCCAAGAAAAGACAAGGGACAATTTAACCCAAGATTTGACAATATTTAATTTTTGGATGGATAAAATATTTTGGAAATCCTTCAAGAAAAAGTCACTTCATTTGAAACCGTTCGATTTAAAAGAAACCTACTCTCAAGCTAATGGCCATTTCAGTGATCAAACAAGTACAAATAGTTCTGAAAGGTACTATAAATATTCATCAACAATTTCTACGTCTAATATTTAACTTAATTTTAGTACATCGTATAACGCCATTAGTTTATTTTTTGCCTCGTTTGGCAAGCAATTCGTTATATCAGGACTGCAGAGGATTTGCCAAGAGATGTTGGCATTTTCTGCGCCAGAAATCTTAAGGTATACCAAATAAATTAAGGAAAACACTTAGAAAGAAGTTTTCATTACCTTATCCAAAAATTAGGATAATGGTCACTCATTTTACCGACACAATGGACAAAACTACGTGGAAGGACTACTTTTACGTCACCGCCTTAATCACATCTCTGATAGCGAGGAACATTTTAGGATTATTTTACTGGAAAAATGTGACCGCAATATCTATCAAGTGCAGGTCAATGCTACATTCTATCGTGATTCAAAAAGCTTTAAGAATTTGTATCACAGAATCCACTGGTACGTCAGCAAAATCAAGTACAAATTTTCAACTCTATTTGATACGCGGTGAAATATGAAAAAATCCTATTTTTTAGACACTACCAGGAGTACTTTGCTAAATATAATGGGGGCCGACTCGCAAAAAATTTGTCACGTAATTCCCCTCCTCCACACCTTATGGATCGCTCCAATTCAAACAATTGTTGCCACATATTTTCTCTACAACCTTCTTGGATACCCCGCATTCGCTGCTGTATCCATAATTTTCATGCTGATTTTATTAACCACATTATTAATGAGACAACTGAAAGATATACAAACCGACCAAATGAAAGCGCAGGATTCAAGAGTAAAAATTGTGTCAGAAACGATCCAAAACTTAAAAGTAAAAATGTTTCTCACATGCATAAATTTCCTCTAGTTTGTGTTTGTATAAATTTACAAAACGGTGAATTTTTGTCGACCTAATTACTTATTTACATACCCTTAGACGATCAAACTGCACGCGTGGAATGAAGCTTTCTTAAAGAAAATAGGACTAGCCCGACAATTAGAACTGGACGCAATATGGGGTTCTTTGACAAGATTGGGCTGCATGGTTACCTCATTCACCGTGGCACCCGTCATCGTATTGCTTGTCGTACTGGTCATGAAATCTAGTCTGGATGGGGAGCCAATCAATGCAGGGATAATGTTTGCGGCATTATCAATCATTAATATTATTACAGTACCATTGTTAACGTAAAGATATTGATATTTATCTGACATGTTTATGAAACATTATGTGCTCTAAAGCCCATATTTTTTTAAACCCCAGCGTGCCAGCTCTTGCCATGCTGTTATCTCAAACTACTGTGAGTATTAAGAGGATAAACAAGTTTCTAAATTTGGAAGAATTTAAGACACATAAGAGTTATGTAAAGTCCGATAAAGTTACGAATGGTGAGAAAATATAGTTGGATAAATACCAATTACAGATATTTAAATTGAAGTTTATTTCTGTAGATGACACATCTATAAAATTTGAGAATGCATACCTCTCCTGGGACAGTAAGAAATCTATCTTAAAAAATCTACATTTTACTATCCCACCTGGATCTCTTGTCGCGATAGGTTTAAATTTTGTAATTTTCACAAATTTATAACAAGAAATACTTACATATCATGGAAATTATGCAGTTGGTGAATCTGGATCTGGAAAATCATCTTTGTTACAAGCAATGTCAGGAAATATGTTCATTACTAAGGGCAAGATAGATGTCAATGTACGCATTTATAATTTGTGATCAATACCTTTTGATATAAAAATCGAAGAATTTTTTTAACCATTTCTAGGGGAAAATTGCATACGTTCCTGAATCCACATGGACAAGGAAGACCACCATCAAAGAAAACATTTTACTCCATAACCCATTCAATAAGGAGACGTATCTCGACGTAATAAATGCATGCGAACTTGACCTATCTTGTTTGCCAATGCGTGATGATACAGAAATCCTAGATAACGGGTCTAACCTATCGGGTGGTCAGCGGCAGAGAATTTCTCTCGCCCGTGCGGCCTACTCTGGGTCGAACATCTACCTCATGGACCAGCCCATGAGTGCCCTGGATGGACAAACGGCAAATAAAGTTTACACAAAATTGCTAAGTTTGGATGGATTATTAAAGGAGAAAACGCGAATAGTTGCGACCGACTATGGCGGATTGATTGCAGATGCAGACATTGTCCTAGAATTAGATAATGGAGCCGTAAAATATTTCGGACCTAATCGAACCATCTACAGAGAGCGGACTTCGTCCAAATTTGGTGAAGATGATGAGATGGATATTTTTCCAACTTATGATGCACTTCCTCAATGTAACGATGGTGGTAATTTATCAGAATCCATCAAGCCGAGAGAGGATCGGCTACTCGTTAAGAAATCCCTTTATTTGCGTGAAGGGGGTGTAACAAGGTTGACCATTGGGATAACGTTGGTTATTTGTTCTGTTGGTAATCCTACAAAATATTTAAGTGTTTGTATCTCATTTTAATAAAATATGTCTCACATATTTATTTGCCAATTCAGCCGTTTATACATTTTCCAATGTCTGGTTATCTATGTGGAGTGGGCAGGATGACAGCACTCAGATAAAATCTGCAGCCACCAACATAACCATTTATGGATCAGTAGGGTTAGTTCAAGGTAATGATTTATCGATAAGAAATATTGGCCAAATTAAAAGTCAAAACTTGAATATTTTCAACAAGTCTTTATAAATTAAATCTTGCAGCCATTTTATTACTTCTGGGATGCCTATATATATACAATTTCTCGCTAAAAGCATCCCGAAATTTGTATGACATTCTCCTCCTAAAAGTTTTAAACGGACGGATACATTTCCTAAATAAGATTGGTGCAGGATCACTGTTAAACGTGTTGACCAAAGATGTCGATATTTTGGAGTCAAGTTTTCCCCAAAATATGCAAGGAACCGTGCTTAACTTTCTACTCCTTTTAAGCGCAATATTCACGACCTGTTACGCAACCCCGATATTTCTTGTGTTTGTGGCACCACTTGCGATAATTTATTATTTCCTTCAGGTACAAAATATTGACGAATTTATTGTTGATTATTTTTAGTACGTATTTTTTCCCTATAGAGATTATACGTCGTTACATCCACAAATTTAAGGAGAAATGAATCATTAACTAGGACCCCACTTTATAGCCTAGTTCTGGAAACGCTGTCGGGATTGTGTTCCATTAAAGCGTTTGGAATTGAACATGAGACAATGAGAGAGATCCAGGATTCTTTATTAGAAAATAATAAGGCTTACTTTCTATACATGGCTGGGACATTGTAAGTTTCAAGAATTTTATGTTCATACATATATGTAATGCAGTTAAATGTGCGCTAAATCCGGTACAATTTTGACAAGGTGGATTAAAGCAAGGCTGGATATTCTTGGGACATTGATAGTTTCAGGAACTTGTGTTTTTGCCATAATCTCAAAAGATACTTTAAGTCCGGCTGTCGTCGCATTATCGCTATCTTCTGCTTTGCAAATAACTCAGTTATTAAATTATTTTGTAAAATTAACCAGCGAATTCGAATCGAATATTGTAGCTGTGGAGAGAGTTGTAAATACGACGTTAATTCCGCAGGTAATTTTTTAAAATTGAGATATACTCGCACATTTAAAAAATATGTATGTCGAACAGGAAAGAAATTGTGACGCTTGTCCAGACAAAGTTAACGAAGTCTGGCCAGAAACTGGTGAACTTTTGATAAAAGATTTGCAACTGCGTTACGAGCAAAATTCTCAGCCTATCTTAGAAATTGAGAGTTGTGCAATAAAAAGTGGGGAAAAGGTATATAAAATTATTATAAATTAAACCTATCAAATTAAAACTCGGAAACCTCCAACTTAATTTCAGATCGGAGTCGGTGAGACGATAAAATTTTTAATCCACAAATTTATTTATTTTCAATAAATTAACTAACCTTCCTGTGTTCCTGCTACAGTTGGGAGATCAGGAGCTGGAAAGTCGTCTCTTCTAATGGCCATATTTAAGTTGTTAGAACCAATCCAGGGTCAAATTGCATTATCCGGATTAAACACATCACAATTATCAATGCATAATTTGCGTTCTAAAATTGCTATTGTTCCTCAGGTATTTAAAGTAAAAATAATTTTCTTGGTCGTAATTCTTTAATATTTTAATCTACAATGCAGGAACCTACTTTTTTCTCGGAAAGTCTTCGTTTTAATTTGGATCCTGTGCAATGTTATACAGACCATGAATTGTGGAACGCACTAGATACAGTTAACTTAAAAGAATTTGTATTCAATCTTCCTCACGGTTTGTATTTTCATGTAACACCGGATGACACGAGAATTACGTAATAGTCATAAATTCGTATTTATATTCCATATTGGTCTAAATCATTACATAAATTTGATTATATGTAGATCTGGCTGTAAACAATTACTTTGCTTAACTCGAGCACTTTTAAAGAAACCAAAATTCCTGGTTTTGGACGAAGTAACGGCAAATTGCGATAAAAATATTGAACTTCTTATCCAAGAGATAGTCAAGGAACAATTTAAGAATTCAACCGTCTTAATTGTGGCACACCGTTTTAAAACTTTACTCGACTGTGACAGGTTGGTGGCACATTTTCAGAAAACGACGTAAAGAACTGATTTATATTTTCTTTAAAGGATTATGGTCCTACAAGGTGGTCGAATTAAACAGTTTGACACAATAAGTAACTTGCTAAATTTAAAATCCGATTTTTATGAGATGGTAAAATCTAACAAATTGCAAGAAATTGATAGTGAAGAAGGAGGAAAATAATAAATTGGGAGTGAACTGTATTTATTATATTCATGTACTAGTTACATATGCATGTAACTAGTTATGTAAAATTCTGCCATGCTTTATAAATCCCCTTAAATATCTATTCAATATTTTTTTACTCACACTGGAAAATAAGTACATATTTATTATATGTATATAGGTTCAAGTTAAAATAATTACTCAAAATATCAATTACATATATTCCGACAATTTCATTGCATGACAGAATCAATGTTATACTTACCAGAAGTTGGGCTATAAAAAGACAATTTTAATTTATTGAACATTTTTTTAAATTCCTAGTTAAGTTATATAGATATAAATTTCATATTGTATATGCATATCACTATTGCTACATACATATTGCAAGTAACGTATTGCTACACACACGCTGAAAATTTAAACTTGGGATATCAATGGAAAAATACGCAGTGATAATCATGGAACAAAAAGGTAAATGTAATTTCCCACATGCGTTAAAAAACTTCGTTCAAATTAAACTCTAATCAATTCATATGACAAGTATTTTGATTGATGTGGTGATAAGCCTTACGTAACTTATAAGTGATTGCAAATATTGGTTATTTTGTAAAAACCTACAGCAGTCTGAAATAGTGTTTTCGAGAAAAAATGAAATAAAATTATGCTTCTGGAAATTGTAGTGAATGTATATGTATGTAGTAAGTTTGCAGAGTAAACAGGCATTACCTCGTAGACATTGGCATGACCCTAAAAATCGAAATCAATTCGGGAGTGATATCAGTAAACATTTTCTCTATATCAGAATAATTGAAATTTTCAGCGTTAAGTTTATAAACCTCAACCGTATTCAAAATCTTATCAGTCAGCACTAGTCTTGTTGAGTGGTAACCGAAGGTTCGGGATCCTCACATTGCATGTGATAATCCAAGTTTCCTGCGATAGGAAAATCTTTAAGACAGGTGGGACAAACATTATTTTTATGAACGGATAAATTGAGTTTTTTCCTAGGTCCTGTTTCGGGTGAACCAGCTCGTTTTCGGGGCCTGCTCGGGCCAGGTTGAGGTGACAATGGTGAGGTGAACTTGCCTGAGAACAAATTGGCTGATACGCTAAATCAAAACAACTAGCATTATGATCTCCGCCACATACCACACATTTGTGAGAGACAAAATTTGGTAGGTTTTCACAAATACTAGCACAATGTTCGCTGCTACAAATCCCAGAGTTCATACAATGTACTTGACCACATAATGGGCTGAGCCCAATGTCATTATACGTAGCTGGTTCGCTCGTTTGCTCACAAAGAGGATCGTAGAAAACTAACAACTGGCAACTGAACAATGAAAAGAATGGCGTAGTTCGATATGCTTCACAAGAACAGGCTGGTTCTCGAAAGTCGCTCCTCATAGCGAGTACGAAAACTTAATATATTTTTCCATCCTGCCATAACGAAGTTAAGTTGCAAGGGCACTGCTGCCTGAAAACCAAGTGTAGTGTCTATATTATGAGTCTAATTCCACTTATAAAGTTATGCTCGAAAACATGCAAAGATGACCCTAAGCGTTTTTGAAAAGTCATTCCTGGCGATGTCAGTTGAAAGCTTTCCGAGAACAGACAAAGGTAAGCCTAAGCTTTTTTAAAGAGATTTTCAGATATGATGTCAAATGGAAGTTGTAATTCACTAGAAAACGTTCTACCTAGAAGACCATTTCTCGTAATGTTCAAGGATGACAAATGTAATTTAGCTTAATCTTAGTTAATAAAGACAACAAAACAACTTATGACAAAAAATAATTTATTTACGCATTAGAACAATAGCAAAGATAAATAAGAAATAATAAATGGACATCAGAAACATTTAGACATTTCATTAGTTATTAACTAAGCATTACACATAAGGAGCAAAAAGGCAACGATTCATCAAAACCACCACATTAATCTTATCCACTATAAGAGCATATAATAATTTTACATTCTCCTAGATTTTTCAAACATAGTTTATTTTCCGAAAAAAATTTTTTGGTTGGTTAGGTTAGGTTAGGTAACCTAACCTAACCAACCTCAGAAGTCTGGTCTGCCCTAGTTAGCAGGTCCTTATATTTTGCCTTTAGCTCACGATATTTAATTTTAAGAGATTTGTATTTTCCTGAATTGAAAATCGTAAATTGCATAGTTCATAATTAATCATGACCAAGATTATATGATTGAAACTACTATATATAAAATACCCTTATAACTACTTGCTTCATTTAGGTCATAAGTTTCATCGTTCACGCTGGTCTCATTATGATCAGCTATTTGAATGTCCTCGGTATTTGGATAATCCATTTGAGAGAGGATTTCAGCAATCTTTTTACCACAGTCAGGTGATCCATTTCTGCGAGATTTCCTCGTTTCTGTTACATAAACAGTAAATTTAATTTATCTCATAAACTCCGAAAACTATAGACGAGAATTATCATCATATTTTCCTTACTTATTTCCGCCTTATTATTGTCTTCTCCAGAATTACCACGCTTCTTTCCTGCTTTGGCTTTTTGTGACATTTCCTCGACGCTGACCTGTGCTGCTCGCTCATCTGCTTCAACATTTAACTCGTCAAACTGACCTAAATTTAATTGATTTGTACTGTTAAATAATTTAATGTTTGATAATTTATATCCTACTTTGAATTACTTTAATATTGAAATTACCAATGTTTAAAATTCTTCCCAAGTACTCCTTTCCTCGTGTCCAAATAATTGAAAGTGTCTTCCCAATAAGTTTTCGACCAGATGACTTTAATGCACCATCAGCTAACCTGTCTATCGACACTACCGAGAAACTTCTCGTGTCCTCACCCACCCACTCAATTAACAAGTTATCCATTTACACTATGTTCATAAATTTATTCAATAAATTGCTAAACTGGAACAGAGATAGTTGACAAGAACAAAAAACTACATCCATGCCACACGTTAACTGTACCACCACTTCTGCATCGCGAGATTTAGACTGCTGCATCTTCTGAAGAAATATACGTCATATGGTTGTTGTAATATATTGTCTCCCTAAATTAATTCTTTTCCTAAATTAATGTCTTTTGCTAATTTATGATTATTATTATGTCAAGTAGAAAATCTTATAAAGCGTATTTTCTGACCCCTGCCGAAAAATATTCAACCCCTATTCCTAGAAGGACTAGAGCAAGGATGGTGTCGTTGGTAAAAAAAAGTAATTATGCGGAATCAAATTTATTAATATTATCAAATAAAACCATAATAAGATGATGTATTCCTTTATCACAGAGCAAGAAGATTTCATTACTTAGGTCGATATCGCAACCTGAAATCAATCGCGACGAGATTCAGATAACTGAAATTTCGGAAAAGATTGTAGAAGAAAATGACGATTTCAGTAATTATGACCAAATTCCGGTATGAACAATAACTATGACCTGTTTAAGTAAAAAAAAGTAACGCACTAAATTAAATTTTGAAAGGGGAGGACGAATGTCAACAAACACTAAGCGATGAGGAAAGCAGCAATGTTGAATCAAGTGATGAGAAAGAAAACTTTTCAGTGAGCCTAACTATAATACAGGATATCATATTATTAATTAGTCGATTTATTATGAACATTTTTAACAGAATCAACCTGCAAATCTATTGCGTCCGACAGCCAAAATTACAACAGGAGAGAGTTGCCTATTAATATTTGCTTATATAATTCGCCACAAATTAACCCAATCTGCCACAAATGACCCTCTCCTCAACTTTCACCTTCCAGTGGACAACAATACCATCGTCTGCTTTCTTGTTGGACAAGTCAATCGGTTTAGATTTTGGTTCGGCAATTAAAAATATTTACTGCGACAAATGTGAAGGATTAGTGGTAGATAATTCAGATCAATGCCAATCATGCCAGGCTGCAGTCGACCCAAATCGTCTTATCAAGAACGGGAAGTTTTTTGTCTCTTTTAAAATCAGAGACCTGCTTGAAAATCTTTTGAAGAATGTTGCAGTACAAGCATCAATTTAAAAAAATATAACTCGACGATCAAATCATAATGATGTCGACATTCATGACATCCCTGATGGAAAGCTATACAAGAATCTGGGAATTAAGCGATCAGACATATGTAACCTGCTCAATGAACTCTGACGGAATTGCAATTTTTAAATCTTCTCAATTTTCTATTTGGCCTCTACTTATCTCAATAAATGAATTGGATTATCCATTACGAAGGAAGAACACCTTGCTAGTCGGACTTTGGTTTGGAACCAAAAAACCAAATTTTGGCACATTCTTGGGACCCCTGCTTGAACAGAGTCAGGAGTTAGCTGAATCAGGAATTGAATGGAGAAATGATAATAAAGTTTATCGAAGTAAAGTGTTTTTTTCTATGTTTTCGGCCGATTCTGTGGCTAGATGTCAGATACAATGTATAAACCCATTTAATGGAGAATACAGTTGTCCATGGTGTTTAGTCAGGGGGGAAACATTTAACCTCAGTGAGAGAAGCCATAAATGGATTTTTGACCCTAAAGAAAAAGCAACGCGGCGTAGTCATGCTGAGTTCAAAAATCATCTGCGAAGTCTACAAGAAAATCTAGAAAATGGAATATCCTCACCGACAGTGTTTGCAGTGAAAGCTGCATCAAAACTCTTACTCATACCAAAATTTGATATTGTACAAGGATTTACATTTGACTACATGCATACATGCATGTTGGGTGTTGTAAGAACAATCACTTTGGCCTGGTTGGATTCTAAACGGCACAATGAAGCATTTTATATTGGAAATCGATCACAAGAAATTAACGCAAGAATAAAGTTTTGCAAAGTTCCTGACGACTGCCGGAGGACATTGCGTGAACTGAAAGACGTTAAATACTGGAAGGCCAGCGAATGGAAGACATGGATGCTAATTTCCATTCCCATTTTAAGTGGAATTTTACCAAATTGCTACAGAAATCATTTTGGAAAGTTGGTTACGGCGGTTTGCCTTCTTTCAAAAGACCAAATCAAGCACGAAGATATTCTAACTGCAAGGGGACTGCTTCTCAAATTTAATGAAGTAGTACCAAATTTGTATAGTCTTTCCTTTTGTACATTTAATGTTCATTTATTAAGTCATGCTGCAGATTGCGTAGAAAATTTGGGTCCTTTGTGGGCATATTCTTTGTTCCAATTCGAAAATTTCAATGGGGTCCTTTGTAAATCTTTCTCGGGAACGCAGCACGTGGGGTTGCAGGTCACTAGAAAAATAATTACTGAGCAAAAAGTGGTGGTTTAGACTTTTTCCAGTCCCTTATGGACAATAGACGATTATGTTTAAAATCAATTCTAGTTGGTAGTTGTACGTTACTAGAAGCTGGAAGGATTTATATATTTAGTTCAAACGAAAAGAAAAAAATGTTAAAATTAGGCTATAACGTGTCAGAAGGACAGAGTTTTAAATCATTCATAATTTATGGAAAACTATATAACACTGTGCACCGAGATACCAGCAAGCGAGTTAATTCAGTTGTAAACATCAGCGGAAGTATGTATATCATTGAAAGAATAATTAACCTCAATGAATCAACTGAAGCGTTTGTCCTAGTTAAAAAGTTGACACTTTCTGAAGAAAAATATTCCACCATATCGTCAAAAGTTGTTGGAATTAGTGATCACGTAAGGATACTATCGACGGAAAATATAGTCTCTAGGAAATATATTACCCACTTTAATGAAATTTTTAAACTAACTAATATTACGCAACTAATGAACAGTGTAGAATTGGAATAAATTAATATTGCAAATACTTGTATGTAGTACTTGTTGCCCACATTTTCGATCTGAGCATAACTAGTCTCATCTTTCCATCAGTCGTAGCACAAATTTAGTTCGTTCTAGACAGACAGACAGAACTAGGCAGAACACGACCTTATATATTATGCATAAAATACTCGCCACTTAATTTACGCAGGAATAGTCGGATAAATGTATGCAGAAAATTTCATGAATAAAAATATTGTCGAAATATGCAGAATTAGATTTGTCGAATATGCTGGACACGATCTTTATGCATAAATCGACACACAACAATCTGCAGAAATGGTTCTGCATGTACTGCCTGTCTAGGTGTGCAGGATTAGACACATCATTTTTGTACGGGATTATTTGTGAAAAAAATACACAATCTATAGAGATATTTGATCCCATGGGAGTAACGACCAAGGCGGTGGAGACTGATGTAAAAGAAAACTTGCAAGTATGGAACAAATATTTTTTTTGCAATGTCATAAAATTTTTTAAAATGTTTTATAGAGAAATCTCATGTCACTTTTGTATAGAAAATTGCAGAGTACCTCAACCTAACTTCTTCAATTAACCATGGACCCTACGGACTTGAATGGAAACTTGTAAAGAATTGCAAGATTTGTAAACAACTCCCAAGAAGAAACGATAAAAAGAATTGTGGGCCTTTGAATTGTTTCTTCCTTGAGATATTACTAGAGTCAGAAGGTTTGTCACCTACAGTTTTCCAGGACCTATCTAGTTCGGATTTGCACGTTCGACAAGGGGCAGTGGCACGAATCCGTGCTCACCAGATGAATCTCGTTTTAGAAGAGATTGACAAAGGCATGATAATTTTTCTAAAACCATATATATGTTTCTCTATGCATACATGGATAATTTTTTAGTAACAAAAATTTACAAAATATTTTTTAGGTTAATGTCACAAGGAAAAAAATTGGATAGCCCAGATAAAAATTATGACTAGAATGTAACGTTATGTGACATCATCAGTACAAGTTGGATTATACATTTTGTTATAGAATATTTCGAAAACAATTAGTCTACATCTATCCCATCAAACCAACAAATGAATTTTTTACACACGCAATTGTAAAATTAACCATACCGTTAAATGATTAATTTGTTTGTTTTGATCAATTGATGAATTATATATACATATAGAAAGACGTATGCATATACTTATGAATTGTGTGCTTTGTTTTATATATGAGGAGACAAGTTAGAGTAAATGAATTATGTAGACTAAATCAATTCAAAGATATGTAATTTTTTTGCACAAAACCTTTTTTTGCACAAAAAAATTGAAAAGTTTAGCTTAACAAATTGCCTACATATATTTCAGAGCAGGGCTTCGTTTTTCCCGTTCAAAACCATTTTTCCCATGGGAAGTAGGAAAAAGCGGGAAATATGATAAAAAGTGGTTTTTACCGTCCAAAATGGGAAAATATGGCTGCCCATGTATTTAGTTATGGGGAAAGCTAACTTTCTTAATAATCAATATTTTCGGAATTGGACTTCATATTCGTCATCTCCATGAAATTCTGAAAATTTTGATATGTAATACGGATATTTTTTGAAAGTTTTGAATTTTTTCAGATTTTGTCATATAAATACATGTAAATTTTAGAAATTCTCCAAATTGAAGTGTGTGACCGTCATTTTTTCAAAGCTTAATAAAAAATATGAACATGTATTTAGGTTCACACATTAATATATTTTTCAAAAGATTTTTCAAATCACTGAAATCATCTTAAAAACTGAGTTTTTCCCGTTTTTTCCATTTTACCCATTTCCCACACATTTTTGATGGATGGTAGAAAGTGTCTTTTCCCTCTTTTTCCCACCCTGGGAAATTTGGTTGATACCAATCGAAACCCTGTTTCAGAGGTCTGGTTCCATATCATTATGTATTATTATAAAGGTGTGATGATTTTATACGACATATCCAATCTGCATAAAAAAACTATCCATCACATTAAACAGAAATCATATTTTTACATATCACTTACATTTTTATTTGGGCACATGAATGAGGAATGGTTACACCACAAAAACTTATAAAGACGTCTGTGGCAGAGATGTAACCTAATAAATTCGATGATTCGAAGTAATATAATCTAATATCAACTATTAAAAAAAAACAATGGCCAACTAAGTAAACAATATAACGGATGTATATGTAAAGCATTAATTCTTTACAAAAATCTAGTCCATTTTAATGATTATTATTATTGTTAATAGAAAGTTCCATGCAAAAAGATGTGGGCGTTAAAGTCGTTCCAAATCCGACAATCTTCATCCGAGTCAAAAAATATTGCAGAGTCATGATGATCAATGTCATATCCAACAAATACCAAGTTTCTTTTCCCATCAATATATAATTGTAAATTTCAGAATCAATATATTTTTTCACAATATAATTTTCATATGTAAAAAGAGTTACTAACAAATAAACTTTAAGTCGTCGACTCTTACAAATATAACTGTTTTGAACCTTTTTTGAACCCTACCAAGTCCAATTTACTAGTTGGTTCAACCGGTGCCACAATTTGTACAACATTACCATCATCAAAAGTAAAATCGAAACAATCCGGTACTGTTTGTGGTGGGTTTGTCTTCCAAATGACAACAATTTCTTCTGCGTCTACTTTATTCTTTAGTCCTTCAACACAGTCCTGTATTGCCTTTATCTGTCCCATTGCATTCCCTCCCTCTAACTCATGTCCTCCTTCCATATAGTAAATGCTCCGGATAATTTTACAATTTACAAAACACACAAAATTGTTTACAATATTGTTCCATATTGGCGTTGACAGAGATCAAGTGATAACAATTTTACTAAATCCGTGTGGCTAAAAATAGTATGTAAAATATAAGAATTGTTTACACAGGGTTATAGTAAAAAAACCTATAAAGTTAAGAAGGATATTACTATTTTAGATACTATCTTAAAGGCATGTTCAAGCGTGTGGGTATCTTCATTCCTTATGTCGACATCACAAATCACATGCAGATCTGGGAAAAAATCAGACAATTCTGCATCCTCACTGAGACGTCTCGTAGTTATGAGGGTGATGCTGCCAACATACTACGTGTAAAAATACAAAAAAAGAAAGCATTTTTAATCAAACCATTGTTTCCGAACTTCTATAGTTTATATGTAAAAAACCTTCCCAGTTTCTCCTTTATAAAGGAAGAGTCTTTTTGGAGCCTCGATAACCCTTGTTAAACGTAACCATGATTTACTTAGCTTTGCTGAACAATTCTGAATGACAGATATCCATTCATCTTGTATTTCCTTTGTCGTCGTTACAATCAATGTAAACACCGTAACGTTACCACGATCCTGGATGCCAACGTCATCTAACCGTTCAATGATGTTGGAGAAAGTTAAAGTCCGGATATTTTCCTGTAAGCGTTGTACGTACGAAATTAGTATTTTACACATTTATTTTAGGAAAATTGAAATCTATCTGCCACAAAAGGTTAATTTGTGTTGGTGTAGTAAGGTTAGGAGAAGAAAAATAATGTCTCATAACAATTTCAAAAACAGTACCTAGTCAACTAAACTTACCAAATCATTTCCACGATTGGGAATTGCTACAACGTCCTTTTTTAACGCTTTTGCCATTTTAAAAAGTAAAAAGTATCCTTTGTATCCTCTCTTTTCAAAGTACGTAAAGCAAGAACCTTTCAGACTTTTAGTTCGGCCAGTTCTAACCTAACCTCCCATATGTCGGTCGTAACATAGTCTAATTTTAGAACTTCCCGCTCAACTAGTCTAACCTGACAGGCGTGGTGAGACAAAGTCACGCTTTTTTAATCACGCCTTACAGTCCTGAAGGATTTACAAATCACGCTTTTTCGCAATTTTTGTCTGAATTAAATTAGCATAAAATAACAAACCCATGAACTTTATGTAAATAATTATTTTACAATCATACTAAAATTATGCAAAAATGCATAAGTGGGTATAATATGAAGCAACATATAAATGTTGAATATGGGAATCTGATAAATCATTTTACACATGCGTGTTAACCTAAACTATTTTACTGAATGTAAACAATGACGACGTTAATTCAAATCTTTAGATTAGCTATTAAAATTCATACATGCACGCATCATGGCATTGACACAACCCTTCTCCCTTTGTTCACCCCGTTTCTCTCTCTTCCTTTCTCTCTGATCAAGCGAGTACAGCAAGTACGCAATTATTCAAACATCTGAGCTGTAAAAAAATATTCGTTTAAATTATTTACTGTATTAATTTTTCCAGTACTCACTAATTGTTGATAAAATAATTTAGTTCATAATCTCACACCACTCCATCTAATCATGCAAGTTAATCCAAAACGTGATACTCTCGCCATCCTGAATAATAAAGACGACCTGGTAAGCAGAATATTATTATAATTCTTGTAACTATTAATCAATTTTTCTAACGTGATGTAATTAAATATATTTACACATACAGTCTTATTTTTTACAGAGTAAATTCCGAGCCACTACTATGGCCAAAATGTTGGAGAGTTTCGACAAGGACCCAGTTGCCCGTCAAAATATAGATAAAAACTTTCTCCTCATAATCGTCTCATCAATAGATCAGCATAATAAATCGTTCCAGTTGATCGACTCTTGTCCTGTAAAGTTGACCGACACCGGACTTACCATTACAACCAAAATTAAAGGGGGACAATATGTACAATCTTTGATTTACGAAGGTGGAGCACGAAAGGTTAGGTTAGGTTAGTTAGCAAACCTAAAACCTGCAAATTGTGGCACCGCTCCGATCTAATTCAATCACGAATATGATGAATTTAACAATGGTAGCAAAAGGTTCGTTTGTGTGGAGAAAGAGAATTTACGATTTATAGGTAAACCACCTTTACTTTTGTATTTTTTTTTATTTTTATTATTATTCAGTATTAATATTAATAATAATAATATAACCTAATTTTTCTGGACTTTTTTTTACAGATCCTAAACGAAATGTCATCTTTGTATGTAAAATATGATTCATCTGTATTCTTTGATGAAAGCAGTGACTGTCTCTACTGGAGCAACTCACGCCGTCATGTTGATGAGTTTGGAGCGTTCTAATAATATATGTAAAAATGTATTTTTTAACCCCCCTTGTCCGTTTCACCAGCACAAAACTGTGGGATTTATTTTTCTAAAATTGGTTTCAAACCTTTAGCCATATAATAGTCTACGTTTATTTTAACTTTGTGTGGCACTCTAATAAGACGTAAGACGTCACGCCCACTTTTAGATGCCACCACCATAAATTCTTACAAAACTTCTCTTTTTTTCTTGCACAAATTCGGGGTCCGATTTTCCTGGTTTGTGATAATATATTTTTCTTTTTCCTTTGAAATCTTGGACATAAAAAAGGGCCTCGTCAAGTGTCACAACAAACTCCGATTTTCCTCCTGTTGAAGGTCCTCATACAGCCTCCAGAAGTTGGATTTCCGGTTTTGCTTGTGAGCCTCGTTTAGTCGTTAAACTTTGTCCTTTATCGTCAACTTTTTTGAAGTTTGTTTTTAATGGGTAATCCCACATGTGAGCTAGATATTTTACAAACCTTTGCAATTTGGTTTTGGGTCAGAGGGTTTTCTTTGCTTGTCAGGGCGTCGATTTTTCGAAAAACGGTACGCGACGCCTTTTTTGTTGGCTGAAACTTGGCAGGCGCTGGCAGTCATGCTAATTTATATTTTCTCCTTATTCCTACGGAATTAAGTTCTCTAAATACTGTTCTTTGAGAAACAATATATCCGGATGACTAAAACATATCGACAATTTTTCTCTGGGACAATTCTCCTTTGGAAAAGTGTTTTAAGAGAGGTTAGACTTCAAGGGTCAATATCTTTGGCATTTTTCGACCAATGTTCCCAATCTAAAAGTTTTGTGGTACTGTGGGAAGTATGTTTATAAAGAAAAATACATAAATTACAAAATATTTCTCAAGCGCTAAATTAGGCCAGTTTTTAGTCTGAGCAAATAAGGATAGACATCCCTGTAATTATTATTCAGGTTATGATTGGGGAAGGGGGGGGGGTAATCGGAGAGAAAGGGGATGGGTTAACGTGAAACTGTACTACAGGTCTGACTCTAACCAAACTATTGTATGAAATGGAAGTGATAAAGTGGTCAGGTACAGGGGAAAATACGCTGTACAAGCAAGGCCTTGTAAAATTCGAATGTCATTCAATTTTGTTATCAAGTCATTTCATCCTACAAAAAAACAAATACCTAGGAAGGATCCTATCTAAACAAGTGCCCCTACCCAACCTATTATTTTTTTACCACATAATTAACTCATTCAGTAAATGTCATAACATTTGTTTATAATTGTAACACTCACGTATCTAACAAAAATGGTGTACAAAGGCAAATAAATTAGTCTTGAAATGTAAAACACGATTAATTAAAACGATGAGATCGGGTTTTTGTAAATTTTATAAAGAAAGCACAAGGTGCAGAAGCTCAGATTCACTCATTATTCTTTCAAAGTAAACTCAAGACTCTAAAAAGTAGGACTACATTATTTAGCTCTCTAGTAAAATCAGTCCTCCTTTACTGCTCTCCAATTTGGGGACTAGAACTTACGGAAAAACTTGAAATCTTCCCAAATAAGTTCCTCAGAAATATATTTCAGCTGCCACAGAAAACGCCGGCATGGTTTCTAAGACTAGAAAGTAACACTGACTGTGTAGAGATGACTGTGATGAAACACACATTGAAATTTTTTAGAAAGATTATTCAATTTCCCAGAAATACTTTGCTGCGTGAATGTTTCGAGTCGCTAAAAATTAACTCAAATAAACCCAAATCTGGAGTGAAAGCAAACTGGTATAAAGTTATAGAACAAAAATTGGAAAAATGGAACTCCAAGTATGTATTAGATAACATCCCAGAATTATATGACTTAGATAGTTGCTGTCAAAAAATGCTACAAATCAATGAATGTATTCGTAAAATCTATAACGTGTCGATGGAGAATGATATTTTTAAAATGCAAAATAGTACATCTATACCGAATTATAAATTATTGTATACACACGTAAAATCTCAAGAATTTCTAAATGTTAACCAAGGATGGCCGATCACAAGAACAATAGTACAATGTAGAGCAAATATGTCCTCAATTCACTTGTAAAACAATTATTAAATTAGCAGCATTACGTAACTTCTATGATGACTCTGTTGATCCAATGTGTAAAAATTGTACGACTGGTGAAATAGAAAATATTGATCATATCCTCTTCCAATGTTCCAAATATAATGAATTAAGACTTAAGTTTTTGCACAATAATACTGAATTTATAACATTATTATCACAACCGAATGAAACAACTATGAAAAATATTTATCTCTTCCTTAAAAATGTTGCAGAATCCCAGAATTGTCAGATTTAGTAATTATATTTAATGTTTAGAACTAGTGTTTAAGTAGTTAAGTTAAACTAGGTTATTTAAATCTAGACGTAACTTAATTTAACTTGAAATTCCAAGAATCAAGACCAAGACCCGATAAAGTTAAATTCCTTATAATATATGTTATTGCGATTGTAAAGGCCGCCGCCAAATCAATCATGAATAAATATCTATCTATCTATCTTTATTGTCTGGTACAGGATGACGCACGGATGTGTCACTTGCTTGCACTCGTTTTTGCACATTTGGCCAACTTCTGGACTAATGTTTTCTCCAACAGGACTATTTCGCCACAAGTAGACCTTTACGAAGTATCCGTATACCAAAACTGGTATTTCGTCTTGATGATTCCCATGATCTACAGCGGCGTCGCGTTTTTCGTATTTTTCTACTGCCTCGGCCTCCAAATTAATCAGATGAATGCTAATAGACCCACATGCCAATGCTACCGTCCTCATACCCAAGTTATATTTGGGGATGAGAAGTTTTCGGATTTCTTGACAAATTCGAACCTAAATCGGACTCATATTGCGATTTTTGCCCTAATACCATGCCACGGGATTTTCCCGGGTAAGGCAAGGGTAGTTCCAGATGAAAGTTGGATGAAGTCAAGCTTGAAATGGTGAGTAACCAGGGATCAAATTTGGTGTTATCTGGTGGTGACAAGTCTACACTGATGGATAACGACCAGACCAGTTTGACATCTCTTCCGTCGTATGTATCACGAAGTTATGAAGGGACAGGATTGGATGGTGGGATTAAAGTTGGGATTGAATTTACCAATTAGAACTTGGGATAGGTCCTAAATATTTAATAAGGTGTAAGAAGTATGCATTAACTCAATTAGAGGATCATAAGTTAATTAAATTTGTTTTAATTACCTGTTTGCAAATTAATGTATTTACGTCTTTTGGTATATACTAAAATACGTGTAAAGATTTAATCTATACAATGGGAATAAAAAGTAATTAAATTCTATCGGATTGTGTGACCGAACTTCTCTGGTAGAAAAATTTATTGCAATCAGGGCAGGCTTTATTTAACACATGAAGGGTCCAAGACGCGCTTAATGCGAAGTCGACACTTTTTCCTCAAGTAGTAAAAGCGACTTTTTAGAGACCTACAGCACTCTGATAAGGTGTTTTCAAGAAAAAATGCAATAAAATTATGTATGTAATACGTTTGCAGAGTCAACAGGCATTACATCGTAGACATAGGCACAGTGTACTCCAAAAATGTGGAAATCACTTTCTATCGAGGTGCTACAAAATTTGACAGAATCTCGCCCTGACCGAATCAATCCAATGCTAAACGTAAACGGTAGGTCCAGTGGATATTAGAGAAGGTATAAAAAAATTTCATCCACTTACGTCAAGTATTCATTGAGATATCGTATTTTGAAATTTGTATGCATTAGTTTGGTACATTGAAGGAGGCCACCCTTTATGTTCCTGTTAAATTTGAAGAGCTCGTGTGGGAAAGCCTTTCAAGCTGGAAGTTTCGAGCAAAAAGCAAAATGATCATCTTAAAGGTATAGGGTTTTTCAAATTTCTAATAATTATAAGGAATGTGAACATTAAGTACATCATTATAAATACAAAAATTTTTCTATAAAATTAAGATTATGAAAAGATGTAATAAATTCAAACGCCCAGTAAAGTAGAGAGGTAAACAGTTAACACATCTTTATTCCACAATAATTATTAATATAATTAAAAGAATCTATTTCATAACAAAATTGATCCCCGTCTGCCGATAAGTTCTACTTCCTGCGATATATACCTGTTGGGTCCAAAAATCTGCCCATCCCACCAGAATTCCAGTTGGGGTCACAGCAGCAAGGGTGAGAAACTGGGGTGCAGGCACAGCAATCGCACCATTTGCTGCACCTGTGTCGCAGGAACGGGTTGTGTCTGGTTACGCGAACCATGCCATTGTCACTTGATCCACCTGTCAGAGTAAAAATTACAAATATATCTTTTAAGTTTAGATCAGTACACTCTAAACAGTTAATCAAAAAATGGGATCATGTAGACCATATGCGAGTCTACTGTCATTGTAATAAATTTATTTGACTTGGTAACAATTACTTTTATACGGGTTTCTGCTACTCGCCCATTTTAACTTGTTATCTTTGTACATGCCTGGCAATAAACTTACTACCAAGCCCGTCAAACATTTTTAGCTGTGTGATAGACCGGCCAACGATCCCAGCATTATGCTAATTATGTGTTAACAAATTATTGAGGGTGTTGATAAGCTTTGTGTTTGTGTACGTACTGCCAATACTGACAATCGTAATCAAAAAAATAAATGTAAAAATTATTGAGTACCGTTTGATGTGCAATTAATTTAAAATATTGTTTCAATTGTTCAATTCGTATTGGATTTGTTTATGAAAGAAAGAAAGAAAGTTTAAAAAAACAATGAATACACTGCTTTAAGCATGACGTTACTTGGTTCAAATTTTTTTTAAATTTACATTTGTGATAAATACATATGTACAAGATTACGCAATTAATTAAGCAATTCGTTGAATACATATAGTAAGTCAGTTAATAATATAAGTGAATAATATTAAATGAATCTGTATATTTATATGTACTCATGTTCATCGAATTGGGTAATGGTTGTTTATGGGCGATATTGAAAATTATTGTTTTAATGACTTTGTTTTATTTTATTGTTTTTGATTTACCAATGCTAAATAGTTAGTGGAACATTATTTGTGTAATGTTAAATGTTTGAACAAGCTGAACATTAAGGTCAACACTTGACTGGAATTGTTATACTTTATTAATACGTATTATGTACATGTTCGTACAAACAAATAATATATGAGATTGATATGCAAAGATCAAATCCGTAACATACATGAACTAAATTGATTTTTAGTAGTAGCATTAAAATTTGTGTTTTATATCAAATATAGTTTTCATCAGAAATGCAACTTGCAGCCCGTCTTCTTTACTTGCAATACATTTATGTTTAAAAATAATAATACTGTAATTGAAATGTTATCGCGAAATATTAAGCCATATTTCCCAAATTATTTTTTTTCAAAATGCATATAAACATGGCCTGTTAGGCATTGAATTTAACGTGGAAAGGAATGACAAGCATGATGAAAAATTATTTATACAGATTAATGATTGACGGTTAAATTCAGAAGAAAAAATTATAGATGCCACACGCTAAAGAATTACTGTAATTTATTGAATATAAATTAGGAAGTTGGACACATTAAGAAGTACAATTGGTTATTGGTTGATTGTTTTTCTCTATTGACAGATTATACAAGTACATTTTTATTACTGGCACCCACTGAATTTCAACGTAAAGAGATGAACTTAATACAATTGTATTGTATTTACATACACAAGAAATATTTCATTATAGATATGTATTGTATACTTAAAACTTCACACAACTTGATTTCCAAGTTTAGAATTGAATTAATTAGTCTCCTTAACATTGCTTTGCGCGTTATGCCTCCAAATTCAGTAGAATGAGATTTTTAAAATTTTTAAAATTTTTAAAATTTTATGAATTTCAGAATTTTTGCCCTTAACTCATACGTGATAAGGAATGATATACATTGACAAATGAAAGAGTTTCTTATACACAACGATGAGTGACTGTTAAATTAATAAGAATAAATTACATAAAACACACGCCCAGGAATTAATGTAATTTCTTAAATTTAAAGTAGGAGATTCGATACATGGTGTTGTAAAATTGGAAAAGAGGTATTAAGCTTCATATGTATGGAATAAAAATCAGTAAAATTAGTGTACAGGTTAGCACTCGTAACTATTCCGTTAATACAATGTGCACAAATCGTTTTCACATTCCATTTATCATTACGACATTAAGTATCATAGAAAATATACAAAGTAAATCTACCGTATAAACAGTACCATAGTTATCAAATAATTTATTTATGAATCATTCATATGGCCAAAAAGCATTGGAATACCGAAAAAGTTATTTATTTGAACTCGCATCTCATATTTATATAAATAAATACATACATACATACGCTGTGAAACATAAATTACTTTAGAATAACAGGATGCGAATTCTGGAATAAAGACAAAAGCCAACTCATCACTGTAAGGAAGATGGTGATGATTTGTTCACTGATTCAATTCAGTAGAAGAAATGGAATTTGATTCATAAGTGAAAAATGTATAAGACAAAGAAAGAAAATGAGTGCGTACACATTCGAATGATCTAATTATTTCATTTAAGTATTTAGCCTTATTCTACATACAAACTAAATTCCACAAGAACAGGTTACTATGTATAACACGTAGATTGGTTGCTTAGGTATAGGGAAAAATTTATTAGTGATTTGAGTAATAATTTTTTTAGGCAAAACAGTTGTGATTCTGCGGGTCTAAGCATATAAAAACTTGTACACAATTAAGACTAAAGTCCATGGTTTAGTTCGTTGGACATTGCTAAGTATATACTTATGATTCTCGAAACGTTTTGGTAGTACATTATGTGAAAAATGTAGGGTTGTTGTTGGGTCACACCAATGTTGGGTCACACCCCTTAAAAATTAATGTAAGAAAACAGATATAAAAAGCCTTTAATTTACATTGACCATAGTCACCATGATCTTCACAATGACAAAGTTCGATTTTTTAATAAATTATGCCATTATCATCTCTCACCGTACATGATGTTAACATTTGCTTTGGGGTGAGCGAAGGCGATGATCTTCCCTGACATCGGTGATAGCAATGTATGGGAACTGAACTCAACTATAGGGGTGGCTAGTTACGCCCACAATATTGGGAAGAAGAAATAATTACTCATTTAATCCTGATTTTTGGTGGGCATCAATTAGTATATCAACGATTGTATCATTGAATTAATGAACAGCAACTTCCGGAAACTCTTTGATGAATAGTCTCTCAATTCACATCTAATAATAAATACTGTCCTCGTACACAACTCCATAATAAACCATCTTATTTTTATCATCATAACAATTAAACATGGAACGAATGATATAGACAAGATTAAATGTTTCTGGTACACATCGATGAATGACTGTTGTATTACGATGAAAAAACTATAGTAAGCACACGCCAAAGAATTGATTTAATTTTTTAAGTATAAATTAGGTAGTTTAACACATTACATAAGCTGCACAATTAGTACTTGATAGATTTTTTTTATTCTGTTGTAATATTTAACAATTTAAGTATTAATCTACTCTTGCTTTACTGAATATGAATCTATTTAAATGTTCACGTAATACAATTGTGTTACATAGTTTTATAATTTGTTACGTCATTAGTTACATACATAACGTAAAAGATTTGATATTTGAAAGTTGATTCTGACATAAATTTTCCTAATAAAGAATTTTCAATAATGACCATCACATAAGGCACAATCACGGGGTAAAACTATCCCAGATCTTGTGACAAGTTTGACAAAATACTCAAGTATTTTGAAAGCAATTAATAAGCATCCTACTTGGATGCTGTTTTTGATATTATTATTTTTGATCTCTGTGCTTCTATTTTAGGTCACCGGTTTTCCCTTTATCAGAATGTAAAATACTGTCAATTTAATAAAGTTATGTATATGATACGGGTAAATCTGAGGATGAGTCATAGTCAGGAAATGGCCTATTGATTTGACACTGACCACCAAATGATGAGTCCAACATCCATTAATAGGTTATCATAATTTTACTTGAAAATCTTCAAAAACTTAAAAACAAACCCCATTTGTCTCGTTAAGTACGCGTTGAACCTAGGCGAACTAAGGAACAGTTAGTTAAGAGGCAAAACGTTTTTAAGGTGATCTTGGACCAGCAGCAGGGAGTTGAGGTGGTATATAAACTTTATTAACGACCGGTGGAGCTGCCCAATAGTTTCTTTTGCGTTTAATTTTTCCACAGGTGATCCCATTATCACGCAAGAAATTACGACATTTTACAAGAAACGACGCCGACTTAAAAAACATTTTAACAAGAAGATTATATTCACATTTATACCCCTCAACCAACACAGCTGCAAATGCCAAGCATATAAGTACCCCGCAGAGGATAAAAATTGTTCGAATTCTCCCGTTAATTTCAATCTTTGAAACTATTTCGGTTGTGTCGTTTGCCACCGGTTTTCTCCCTAGCCACATGCCTCTAAGAATTTCGTTTCTTACTCGATCATAAATTCCTGATACTACTAATGCCTGGAAATTTCTATGCACCACGGAGACACCACTCGACGTAGTACTCCCCGCAACTGGTTGAAATAACCAGCCATATTTAAATGGTCCAAAGAATGTGTTCCAAATATGAAACTTCTTGGATGGATAGTTCCGACGCAGGAAGTCCCTCTCAGCCAAAGCAATCTCAGTGGCTGCGATGAAAGCACTTTTCTCGTTGCAATTGATCATATCCTTCTCAACTAAACCTTGCAATTCGGATGCAGAATAGTTTTGCTTTTCATGACTGTATCCGCTTGGAATGTAGCTGTGTGCGGGGTTTGTAAGAAGCAATTCAAGGAGGTTTTCTTTCGTTAGATTTTCAAATGTCGGGTTATTCGTGATATCAAATTCCAGAAACTCGTTGAAGATCTCGGCCCTCGCACAATACAAATTATATGATCCAATTTTAGTATCTGGATCTTCAACAGAATCTGAGAAAAAGCGGTAACATTCATTCGAAGCATATTCATTTTTGAACGATGGAGTAAAACACCCCGACCTCTGGCATGCATCGTATTTACCCCAGTATTTTTTGTATTTCTCGAACCCCACTTTTTTCAAATAGTTAGAAACAGTATTTTCGACATAGTTGTCCAGCATGTGTCTATTTTCACATAGAAGATCATAAATGACTTCTGGTTGATCTGCTTGAAGTGGTGCGTTAAGTTCAGACACAATGAGACCACTGTAACAATTTATAAGCAAAACGGCCACTGGTCCCCATGCCGTGAATATTAAGCGATAAAATACCTGATTTCTAATCGAGCTTGTAATATTGGTAAAGTCGTCAAATACTAAGGAAACAAAGGACAAAGATATTGAAGACAAAACTCGTCCAGTCTTAATGAAAGTGTAAGCCATGAATATAATGCACGTAATGACCAAACTGATACCCAAACTGAGCCATAGTGTAAGTTTGAATGGCGCTATGTAAAAGTCAAAAGTTAGGTAGTTTTCTGAATAGCAAGTTAGAAATTTATAGGTGTAGTAATTAGCAATTTCTCTTTCAACGTTGGTCCCATAATCATAATCGGCTTCAATGTAGATACGTGGACTGGGGTTATTTATCGAAATTGTGGCATTAGTACCTGTACTACAACAACCGCCAAATAGTACGGAATATCATAGAAGTAGTAAGTGCGACTTGAGTTGAATGGATTCAGTTTAGGGCTAGGTAGTTTTTCCATGGTCTCCAGTTCCTTCTGGTCTGCCCAAAATGTTGCAGTCCAAGTTCTCGGCGGACCTCTTAGTTTCCCATAATCTATTAAATTTCTACGGTCGTCTAGAGTCCTGCAGGTGAAATCCTCCAGCACGAGGGAAACCGTGGCTGTTCCTCTCACACAAAGTTGAATGCCTTCTTGGGATATGTGAGCAGTGAAGAAGTTGCCGTAATCATTTCGTAAGTTAAATCGAGGCAATAGTTGGCTTATGTCTAAAATTGTGGGAAGTATGTTGTATACGTTAATTAGGGAATGAACAAAATTCCAATTGCTACCTAAAATTTGATTGTTGTCACATAATGGTTCGCAAGAAAAACCGTATTGATGGGTGGACACATATTGGTAATTTTCAATGTGCGGATAGGTTTCGTTTTTTATGGACAGGAGTGATGTTGCCATCCAGATGCTTATTTTCGTGGGACCGGGTCGACTTCTCATAACATTTATTACAAATGATAGCGGAATTTGGGTAGAATTGAATCCTTGTGAAGTACTTTTAATAACTACTATGTGGACTATGGTCATCGGTGTAAAGTTATCCTGAACGAAGGTAAAATATCCTGAAGGTATTCCGTCATGTATGATCTGAAGATCAGAATTTGAAACAAGAAGTTGTTGAAAATTTGACGTTATTAACCCTTCATAATTTAAACTTTTATCTTGACACGAAACTAGCGTTTGGGTAATATAAGGTATGAAAATTAAAACTGAACAAAGTTTGAATAATTGCGGAAAATACGAGTTCATCGTGTATGTGGGTTTGCAATATTATTTTTCTGAATTCTCTATTCAATATAATTTTTTAGATGTTCAAAGGATAAGTAACTATTTAGTATTTACAGTAGCTTCAATAAACCAAATAAAAAACCTAGTCCCATGTTACAATGATATATACTCCGAAATTGCGAAGTTTTTTGAGAGTAGTATAATCAAATATGTATATTCGTGCATCACTGTGAGTAAAATGTTTATTTCAAAATAAAATCA
This sequence comes from Folsomia candida, assembly GCF_002217175.1. Taxonomy (NCBI): domain Eukaryota; kingdom Metazoa; phylum Arthropoda; class Collembola; order Entomobryomorpha; family Isotomidae; genus Folsomia; species Folsomia candida. Next base: position 18,446 of record NW_019091259.1, on the reverse strand, counting down.
CGCAAAAGCTTAAGCTATGTTAAATTCTTGCGTGATACAGGATTTGAAGACTTATTTGCCTAATGATCCGCCAACAGGGCATGTCGAATGTTTGCCAAATCATAAACGATATTCTTATACGAAATTATTTTACTTTCTTGCGATTCGCAGCGCTCCACCCAATGGGCGTATCCAATAACAAATAACCTTCGAAAATATAGCACATTATATTAACAGGCGAATGGCAAAAATCGACAGGATTGGAGGACAATGACTTCTTCCCCTCGGTATACCTTAGTACACTACCGTTTAACTCGGGACTTTAAAATATTACTGCGGTTTTTCTGGAAGACAAAGTTAAATAATTTCATATATCAATTACTCAAAGAATGCTTATCGCCAATTACTATACAAATTGCAAATTGCAATTCTTTCTGGTCCAGCAATGGCTTTGAAAGCCTATCATAATAAAATATTAACCGTAATAACGTATGTATCACTGTTCAGGGGGTTATAAATCAAGAAAGAAAAGCGTTAAGCATTTTATTCTATACCTATATAAAGGATTTTTATTTCGTATGGCGTGCATCACATCAGCCCCACCGTCAAAATAAATTATTCATCAAAAGATTGATACATCCATGACTGGGATGAATTTATGTATATAAATGTACGCTATTTATTATACTTGTATATGCGTGTATAGATTACATAGAAATACACAAGTGTCTACTACTGAAACTTGAGCATTTGCATATATTCTAAAAGTTTTGATAAGATAAAACTAAACCTGACTATAAATACCATGCAGGGAAGTACACATTTGGTGTATTAAGCTTCGTAAAAAAAACTGTTTTATTTTGAAGCGAATCATATCACCTAAATTCTTATAAGCTATGCAAAAAGCAGTACAAAAAATAATCTAAAGTATTAAATGAACAGTATAATAATATAATACCACACGGAACTACAATGATTTTCAAATTGTATGTTAGCGTATTCAAATTTAGACATTGGATTGCCAGAGATAAATGATTAATCATTTTTCTAAACTTTGTAATGTAAGTATTTATTTACGAGGGGACATTATTATATTTCCGGAAACTATGTGAAGGAGTGTCACTTTGCCCCATTTTTCTGGGGGCCTCGCAAGATCAACTCTTATCTACATAACACTGAAATTTGAAAGTTGAAACACTTTGTAATTATCAAAATGCCCCGCATAACGCGCGATACAGATTCAAAATTTTGACGTTGTATACCCCAAGGTTAGGAGGTCACTTGAAAAAAAAAATTGGATTCGTAGCTAAAAAATGAGTCCAGTGACCCCCGAAGTTGAGGGTAGGGTTAAAGCACTTTCCGGCGAGAATCTCTCGGTTCGCGCCATAAAAAAACGTATTAGTGACCACGGTTTCGAAATCTCTATTACCACAATTTCAAGAATAAATAATAACAAAGGTGCCAAACGTCAATCGGAGTCAATTGGTCAAGTATTTCGCAAGAAATCACCTTCGAACAAAAAACGGGCAAAAACGCTAATAAACCGGGTAGCAAAGATGGCGTCTAAAAGGAACCCTTATAGTCAAACCAGGATGGCTGAAACTTTGGGAGTATCAGCTACGACAATCAGGCGAGTGATTCATGACGATTTGAACCTGGTAACTCGTAAGAAGAGAATGGTGCATGCCCTGAAAGAGTCGCATGTTCAAAATCGGAGACGAAATGCCCGGAATTTGTATGAAACCCAATTGGCAGGTCTGAAGTCCCAATTTGTTGTCACCCTTGATGAAGCATGGTTTTATCTACAAGACTGCAGCAACGAGAAAGAAATTTGCTACGTTAATCGTGGTGAAAAAATTCCGACAAGTTGGGTTAATCCTAGGAATGAAAGATACACTGACAAGTTCATGGTCGTCGGGGCAATCTGTGAAAAAGGGACACTCCGCCTTATCAAAATCCCCCCCAAAGTAAAAATTAACGCAGACTATTATATTCGGAACGTTTTGAAGCCTTTGGTCGAAACTCATATTCCTTCTATGTACGGTGAGGACATTTCAAAAGTTTTTTTGCACCATGACGCTGGACATACTGCTAGAAAAACCCGGGTGTTTGCAGAGAAAATTAAATCGGAAATCGGCCTCACTATTATAGATAATAGTGATATACCTGTGAAATCCCCTGATGGCAGTCCCATGGACTTTTATGCATTTGGGGCTCTAAAACAAAGCCTGAAAACTCGACACCCGGAGACTTTGGAGGGACTTTGGAAAGTCTTGAAAGATGAGTGGTCCAAGATAACACCTGCCAAAATTCAGGAAGTCTTCGGATCTTGGAAATCTCGACTTCGAGCTATAGCTGCATGTCAAGGACATCACATTGAGCAAACTAGGAACATTCATCGCCGCAAATTATAAGGTAGGATTAAATTACAAAGTGTTTCAACTTATGTGGTGGAGCCTGTGCAGTCCAGACCTGGCCCCCAGTGACTATTATGTATTTCGACATTTAAAAAAAACCTCAGAGGGAGAAAGTTTTCGACGACAGAAGAGGTGAAAGCGGATGTTTTGTCGTTTTTCGACCATCAGGATACATCCTTCTACAAAACTGGGATAGAGTCTTTGAAATCGAAATGGACCAAGTGTGTTGACCTCACAGGGGATTATATTGAAAAGTTATAAGGTAGGTTTCTGAAATTTATTGCGGCATCATGGTGTTTCCGGAAATATAATAATGTCCCCTCGTATCTTATTCATTCTATCTAAATCTAATAATTAATTTCTGTTTCTGTCAGTGTTCTACATATTCTAAATTTGTTGTATATATATTAATCGAAGCAGATATGACCATGATTTAATCAACAAGGACTAAACTTCCACTGGTTCGGATCCTGAAGATTCATCGGAACTCCGACGACATTAATCCCGTTCCCATTTGAGATACTGAAATAACAGATGAAAGAATCACTGAAGAACTCATAATTGTTATCTGAAAGGTTTATCTCGTGTGTTGTGAGACAAAACCCACAAAAAACCCCCAAAACACCCTAAAAACCCCCAAAACACCTTAAAAAACCCCCAAAGCCCCCTAAAAAACCCAGTGTAACACTGGGGCATATGGATAAAACCGCGGGTTTTTTTAATTTTACATTTCAAAAAACCCGCAAAAAACCCTAAACTCAAGAGTTGAAAAGGTTCAAGTTTTAAACGATTCAAATTAAAAGAACCAGTCACAAAAATAAAAGACAAAAAAATTAAAGCTATTCTGACTTCATATGAAATTGTTTGCGCCACCCCACGGGTTGCGCCAAGTAAAGCATAATTTCTATTAGATGACCACCCTCCACCCCCCTTAAATAAAGCAATTATCTTGAAAATAATTTACAGGAGTTTAAGCCTCCTAATAATTTAAGTTAAGAATTATGCCCATGAAATCTTAAAGAAAACAAAAAATACCAAAATCATTAATTTTTTATTGTTCTCTATTATGTTAGGACACCTGCATCAACTCCTAGCTTTAGCAAACCTTAACTTTATTTTTCTAAATTAGCAACTTTATAATAATAAAAAAAATTATTAAATTAAGAGAGACAGGAAGAAAGGATTTTCAGGCTAAATATATTAATTTGTCATACCGAAACCGAGGTAAAGTGCCCCGAACTCAAATAAATCAATAACAAAAAAAAGAGCCAATGAACCCTAAAAATAAACCTCTCACACCACCTCCAAAAAATATACAACTAACTAAATAACCTATAAAAATGATTCTACCATACTCAGCTAAAAATAAAAGAGCAAACCCACCACTCCCGTACTCGATATTAAAGCCGGATACTAACTCAGACTCTCCCTCAGCGAAATCAAAAGGAGTGCGATTAGTTTCCGCAAGAATAGAGCCTAGCCAGCATAAAAAAATAGGAAATGACACTAAAATAAATCAAACTAAACTTTGGTACAAATGAAATTCATTCAAATTAAAAGAACCAGTCACAAAAATAAAAGACAAAAAAATTAAAGCTATTCTGACTTCATATGAAATTGTTTGCGCCACCCCACGGGTTGCGCCAAGTAAAGCATAATTTCTATTAGATGACCACCCTCTGGCCATTAAAGTGTAAACACCAAATCTAGTACAACAAAAAAAAATAAACCCCCTAAATAAAAATTAATAAAAGAAGAACTAAGTGGAACAACTCTTCAAAGCAAAATAACCATAAATAGAGAAAAAACTGGGGCAAAATAAAAAGGAATTAAATTAGAAAGAAGAGGGATAGTTTGCTCTTTAATAAATAATTTAATTGCATCCCCAAAAGATTGTAAAATTCCAGTGAAGCCAACCTTATTAGGACCCTTACGAATTTGAATGTAACCTAAAATTTTACGCTCAAATAACACTATAAATGCTACTCTAACCAAAACCCCAACCACTAAAAATAAATAAGAAAAAATTATTATAAATAAATTTAAAAACACTACTAAGTAAAATTTAATTTTATATAAAGATTCTAAATCAATTGCACTAATCTGCCAACTTAGTAAATAAATAATTTAATGCTTAATCCTTTCGTACTAAAACACTAAAATTAAACTAAAAGATAGAAACCAACCTGGCTCACACCGGTTTGAACTCAAATCATGTAAAAATTTAATGGTCGAACAGACCATCTAATAAAAATGCTGCCCCTCAAAGAATTTTTAATTCAACATCGAGGTCGCAATCTAAAGTGTCGATAAGAACTCTCAACTTTAATAACGCTGTTATCCCTAAGGTAACTTCTATTAAATTTTATATTAAAAGTTAATTAATTAAATAAAATTTATTAATAAGAAGTTAATTTTATTCTTTTATTGCCCCAATAAAATATACAACCTGGTTATTAACCAATAAAAATTTTAATACTTAACAGAATACATATATAAAGCTCTATAGGGTCTTATCGTCTAATTAGTCATTTAAGCATTTTCACTTAAAATTTTATTTCAATATATTTAAATAAATAAAACAAAGCCACGTTCAACCATTCATACAATCCTCTAATTAAAAGGCTAATGATTATGCTACCTTTGCACGGTCATAATACCGCGGCCCTTAAATTTTCAGTGGGCAGGTTATACTTTTTATTTTATAAAAAAGAAATGTTTTTGTTAAACAATCGTGACTTAATTTGTCGAATTAATTTATTTTTATTTATTATATTTTTAATTTATTTTAAAAAATTCTACTAATTGAATAATTATTAATAAATTTTATTAATTTAAACCGACAAATAAAATATAACTAAACTTTTTTTAAAAATCCCATTAAATTAGTTATTAAATTAAACTTATTATATTAAAGCTGTTCTTAAGCGAAAATTTAACTAAATAATATATAAAGATATAGATAACTAAATTAAGAGATAGCCCCCTTAAATTTAACAATCAATTAATTAAAATATATTTTTAAAACTCAATCAATACTATGATAGCAAGGATAAACCTTTTTAATTTAACTAGATATAAAATAAATCGAATAAAATCTCAATTCTATAAATAATTTTTAATGTTAATTCAACAACAAATACAAAATAATTTATTACTCTTTATTTTTCGAGAAAATTTTATAAAAAATTAATTAAACTCACACTAATACAAAAGGTACCTTTTGAGTACTTTTAAAATTTTTTATATTTAATCTTATTTCAACTTCCCCCTACGGACTTTATAAAATTAAATTTTCTTTACTATACTAAAAAATTAATTAAATTAAAAAGTTATAATTTTAAAAATCATAATATTAGAGTCAATTCTAAATAAGCTCAGTGTAAATGAAATGCTTTACTTAAGCTATATTACATTACTCAAGATCCTCCTTCCGGAAAATCTACTTTGTTACGACTTATCTAATTTTATAACTAGAGCGACGGGCGATATGTACATATTTTAGAGCTAAATTCAATTTTATTAACATAAAATTACTCTTAAATCCAATTTATCTATAGTTACCAAATATAAAACCATTATTTAAATAAATGTAACCCATTGAGCCATTAAAATTCTACACCTTGATTTGACTTAAATCATATAAAAATTTTAGAAAAAACTTACAAATTAATTCTTAAGACAACGGTATATAAGAAAATTTAATGTTAATTATAGTGTGGTATCTTTTAACTAACAGGTTCCTCTAATAAGAATAAAATACCGCCAAATTCTTTAGGTTTTAAAAATTACTACCTTAGATATTTTATAAAATAAATAACTGGGTATCTAATCCAGGTCTTTTAACTAAAGTTTTAATTAAAATATAAGTTTACATAAAATAAAACTCAATTTCACCTAATTTTTTACTGTAAATAACTTTTATATTAAATTTTCTAAGAAGATTTATTAAACCGTAAGGTATAACCGCGAATGCTGGCACAAAATTTATTCAGAATTTACATAAATTTTTATGCCTAAATTAGTTTCATAATATAAAATACTGCCCTATTACATGTATAAAATTTATAAAATAAATCATTAAGCTAAAATCAAACTTTTCTGCCCAGAGTATAAACCCCCATATTTTTTTAACTATTTTTTTAAGCATAATAGTTAAAAAAATATTATATTAAATATTTTTATATATATATATGTAGATTTATATATATAATAAATTTAAACATATTATTATAGCCTTAATTGATTGGTTATTTTAGATTGATCTTTGATTATTTATTCGTTAATTTTTATTATTAATTTTAAGTATATTGATGGTTACGTTATTTTTTTTTTTTATACATATAAAATATGTATATATATATATAGATATTTTTATTTATTAATAAATATATATATTTATGCATATGTATATACTAATATATTCATATAAATAAATATATATAAATAAATATATATATATATATATAATATACATATATATAATATATATATATATATATATATATATATATATATATATATATATTGCTACACATAACCTCATTAACGCAAAAAAAAACATTAAAACATCTTATAATGTACTAAGAAAAAATTAATAATGTGCCTGAAAAAAGGGCTATTTTGATAGAATAGATCATGTATTTGTACCTTTATTTATAAATAATAGAATTGCACTATTTCTATTAAATTCAAAATTTAATGTTCATTTAAACTAATTTATAAATTTTATGAGCCTAGCCAATCACACACAATTAATATAAAGGTAAGCTAAATAAGCTAAAGGGTTCATACCCCTTCTATAAGAGTCAAATCTCTTCCTTTTTAATGTTCTTTAAAAATTATCAATTAACATTTATAACCACTACATTTTTAGGCACTTTAATGGCAGTATCGTCTAACTCATGAATTCTTTGTTGAATCGGCCTAGAAATTAACCTAATAAGATTTATCCCTTTAATTTTAAGAGACCTTAATTTTAAATCTACAGAGACAGCAATCAAATATTTTTTAACCCAGGCGGTCGCTTCTGTCATTTTAATTACAGCTGCATCCTTTACAGCCCTTCAAATAAAAAATTATTACTTAGAAAGAATAAACTTTTTTTTATTTTTAGCCCTGTCTATCAAAGCAGGCCTGGCCCCCTTTCACATCTGATTTCCTCAAGTTACTGAATTCATCTCTTGATTTAAATGTTTTATCATCTTCACCTGACAAAAAATTGCCCCATTCATATTAATTATTAATTTTAATATCAGTGTGTTTACTTATTTTATTATTATTATATCAGCAACTGCTGGCGCAGTTGGAGGGCTAAACCAAATAAGTAGAAAAATTCTATTAACCTATTCTTCGATTTCACACTCAGCATGAATACTCATACTAGCCTCTTTGTCTTTAAAATTTTGAACTTTTTATTTTTTAATTTATTTTTTTGTTTTATCACCAATCATTTTCGCTATAAATTTTTTAAATTTTAAAAAAATTAAAGAAATTAATTCCTCTAAGATTAATCTTAAAACGAAATTAATACTAAGAACTCTAATTATATCACTTGGGGGGCTCCCCCCGTTCTTAGGGTTTTTAAGAAAATTAATCGCCTTAACAGTAGCTGTAAAAACTTTCCCCATAGTAATTATAATTACATTGGTTGCGTCTTCTTTAGTTTCACTTTATTTTTACACTAAAATATTTTTTAATTCTTTAACAGCTAGCCTCCCTGAAAAAAAAATCTCATCGAGTGAGAAAAAAATCAATAAATTCATCATTTTCTCCCTAGCCGGAAATTTAATTTTATCAAATTTAGTTTTATTAATTTAAAGTTTTAAGTTAATAAAACTAAAAGCCTTCAAAGCTTTAATTAAGATGGGAGCCTTAAACTTTAAGTTAAGAGCTTAACGCCACTTTAAGATTTGCAATCCTAACTCATAATTGAATACATAACATTATAATAAAAGAGTACACCACTCGTAATTAAATTTACAGTTTAACACCTAAACTCAGCCATTTTATTTATGAAACGTTGACTTTTTTCAACCAACCACAAAGATATCGGAACTATGTATTTAATTTTTGGAGTTTGATCTGCTATGGTCGGCACTGCATTTAGAGTTTTAATCCGCCTGGAATTAGGTCAACCAGGTTCTTTTATTGGAGACGACCAAATTTATAATGTAATAGTAACAGCCCATGCTTTTATTATAATTTTCTTCATAGTTATGCCTATTATAATTGGGGGGTTTGGAAATTGACTAGTTCCACTAATAATCGGCGCCCCAGATATGGCGTTCCCTCGAATAAATAATATAAGTTTTTGACTTCTTCCACCTTCATTAATCTTACTTTTATCCGGAGGACTGGTGGAAAGAGGAGCAGGCACAGGCTGAACTGTATACCCCCCTTTATCAAGAGGCATCGCCCACGCTGGAGCTTCTGTAGATTTATCAATTTTCAGACTTCACCTTGCTGGGGCAAGTTCAATCTTGGGGGCAGTAAATTTTATTACAACTATCATCAACATACGAGTTGAGGGTATGACTTGGGATCGAACTCCTTTATTTGTTTGATCAGTTTTTTTAACCGCTATCCTTCTCCTGCTTTCCCTTCCAGTTCTTGCTGGAGCCATTACAATACTTTTAACAGATCGTAACCTAAATACTTCATTTTTCGACCCTGCCGGGGGCGGCGACCCTATCTTGTACCAACACTTGTTTTGATTTTTTGGTCACCCAGAAGTTTATATTTTAATTCTTCCTGGGTTTGGCATAATTTCACATATTATTACATTTGAAAGAGGTAAAAAACAAACTTTCGGTCAACTAGGTATAATTTACGCGATAATAGCAATCGGTCTTCTAGGATTTATCGTTTGAGCACATCATATATTTACTGTGGGAATAGATGTAGACACTCGTGCTTACTTTACAGCCGCCACTATAATTATTGCCATCCCCACAGGAGTGAAAATTTTTAGCTGAGTAGCGACACTTCAAGGAAGAGCTTTAATTATCACCCCAACTTTAATATGAGCCATAGGCTTTGTATTTTTATTTACTGTGGGGGGTCTCACAGGAATTATTTTAGCTAACTCTTCACTTGACATCGTACTTCACGACACTTACTATGTAGTCGCCCACTTTCACTATGTTTTATCTATGGGGGCTGTGTTTGCAATTATAGGAGGCTTAATTCACTGATTTCCTTTATTTACAGGAGTAAATTTAAATCCTAAGTGACTAAAAATTCAATTTTATACTATGTTCATTGGGGTTAATATAACATTTTTCCCCCAACACTTTTTAGGACTAAACGGCATGCCTCGACGTTACTCAGACTACCCCGATGCATTTACTACTTGAAACGTATTATCTTCGTTAGGAAGCTATACCTCAGTAGCTGCCGTTATTCTATTCAGCTTTATTATTTGGGAATCTATTTCGACTGCCCGTCCTAGAGTCCATAACTTTATTTACTCTTCATCAATTGAATGACTTCAAAATATACCCCCATCCGAACACTCATACTCGGAGCTATCCTTAGTCACACATTTTTAATGTGGCAGATTAGTGCAGTGAACTTAAAATTCAAAAATGAATAATTTATTCTTTTAAAAATTGCAACTTGAGCGGCTTTAGGGTTCCAAAACGCTTCTTCACCTTTAATAGAACAACTAATCTTTTTCCATGACCACACCCTAACAATTTTGATTTTAATTATTTCTATTGTAGGATTTAATTTATTCTCAACTATACACAACACAAATATTGACCAACATATAATAGAATCCCAAGGTTTAGAACTATTTTGAACTATTATCCCAAGTTTTATTTTAATTTTTATCGGCCTTCCTTCTATTCGCTTATTATATTTATTAGATGAGGTCTATAACCCGGCAATCACCATTAAAACTATCGGCATCAATGATATTGATCTTATGAATATTCAGATTTTATTAACTTAGAATTTGACTCATACATAATCCCGTCAAATGAAATAGAAATAAATATATTTCGTTTAATTGACGTTGATAACCGAATAATAGCCCCTCTGAACTCCCAAGTCCGCACTTTAATTACAGCTGCTGATGTTTTACACTCATGAACAGTCCCAAGAATGGGAATTAAAGCTGACGCTGTGCCAGGACGTCTAAACCAAGTTAATTTTTATACAAACCGCCCTGGATTATTTTTCGGGCAATGCTCAGAAATTTGCGGAGCAAATCATAGATTTATGCCCATCGTAATTGAAACAATCCAGGAAAAAACTTCATTAAATGAGTAAAAAATATATCTAAATAAACTATTCATTAAGTGGCTGAAAGTAAGCGTCGGTCTCTTAAACCGTTTTATAACAATTTAACAAATGTTTTTAATGAAAAAATTAGTTAACATTATTTATAATATAGTTTTGTCAGTTTTGTTAGTTTTGACTAAGTGGTTTAAAAACATTTTTTTATTCCTCAAATAGCACCCATTATATGGCTACCTCTTTTTTTATTGTTCTCTTGGCTATTCCTTCTATCTGTAATTAAAATTTCTAATATTAAAAATACTAATATGAATACCAACGTTGGTCAAACTAATACCCCACTTAGTGGTGACGAAACCGGCCATATAAATTGAAAATGATAATAACTAATTTATTTTCAGTGTTTGATCCTTCATCAATAATTTTTGTATCTTTAAACTGAATTAGATCATTAATTGTTTTAATGATTTTAACCCCTATGTTTTGAGTCACCCCTAATAAATTTTTTTTATTAACCTTAAGAATTTGCAAAAAACTTCATGATGAGTTTAAAATACTGCTAGGACCCCACTCATCAGTAGGAAGAACTATCCCATTTATCTCTTTATTGATATTTATTCTAATAAATAATTTTATGGGTTTATTTCCATACATTTTTACAGCTTCAAGACACATAGTTTTGACCTTAACTTTAAGATTACCTCTATGACTATCATTTATGATGTACGGCTGATTAAATTATACTAAACATATGTTCGCCCATTTAGTGCCACAGAGCACTCCAAATTTATTAATACCATTTATAGTGATTAATCGAATCAATTAGAAATGTAATCCGACCTTTAACTTTGGCAGTCCGACTTATAGCTAATATGGTAGCAGGACACCTATTAATAACTCTTTTGGGCAACCAAACAGCAGCCGCCTCTAACTTAATCTTAGCTAGATTAATCTTAACCCAAATTCTTTTATTAACCCTAGAATCTGCTGTAGCTATAATTCAATCTTACGTTTTTGCGGTATTATCAACACTATACGCTAGAGAAATTACACCCCACTAAATAAGTAATGATAATAAAAAGAGACCACTCATTCCACTTAGTAGACCTAAGTCCGTGGCCCCTTACTGGGGCCACGGGCGCTTTCATTTTAACTACAGGCATTGTAAAATGGTTCCAAGAAATAAATATAAATTTATTTTTATTCGGCATAATAATTATAGCCCTAACTTGCATTCAATGATGGCGTGATATCAGACGAGAAGGGACCTTTCAAGGACTCCACACTTCAATTGTAGCCAAGGGACTGCGCTGAGGTATAATTTTATTTATTACATCTGAAGTATTATTTTTTTTCTCGTTTTTCTGAGCATTCTTCCATAGAAGTCTTGCCCCTTCTATAGAAATCGGTTTAATATGACCCCCTAGGGGAGTACTCCCGTTTAACCCATTTCAAGTCCCCCTCTTAAATACTATTATTCTTCTTGGTTCAGGCGTAACAGTAACTTGAGCCCACCACAGAATTATAGAAAATAATTTTTCCCAAGCATTCTTAGGGCTACTATTAACAGTCACCCTAGGTGTATATTTTACTTCACTTCAAGCTCTTGAATACTGAGAAGCATCTTTTACAATCTCAGACTCAGCCTATGGGTCAACTTTTTTTATAGCAACAGGATTTCATGGAATCCACGTAATTATTGGCACAACATTTCTTATTGTGTGTCTCTCACGACATATAAAAAGTCACTTCTCAAGAAATCACCATTTTGGTTTTGAAGCAGCTGCTTGATACTGACATTTTGTTGATGTGGTGTGACTTTTTCTTTACATAAGTATCTACTGATGAGGAGGTTAGAGTATATTTATAGTATAAAAAGTACACCTAACTTCCAATTAGAAAGTTCAATTTGTTAGATAAATATAATTTTAATAATATTTATTATCTCATTCGGGCTACCCACAATTTTAATTTTATTAAACTCTTTTATTGCAAAAAAAAATATACAAGAACCAGAAAAACCTTCAGCATTCGAATGCGGATTCGACCCAAAAAGATCCTCACGACTTCCTTTTTCTCTTCGGTTCTATTTAATCGCAGTGGTATTTTTAATTTTTGATGTAGAAATTACTCTAGTTATCCCCCTGCCAGTTATTCTTACATCAATAAATTGAGCCCACACTCTAACTCTATTAACATTCTTCATCTTAATTCTTTTAATGGGACTTCTACATGAATGGAACCAAGGAGCCTTAGACTGAAAATAATATTGTATATCAATAAAATAAAGGATTGTAGTTAAAAATAACATCTGGGTTGCATTCAGAAAGTACTGTGAAAGTCTATCTTACACTAGTAAGAAGCGAAAAATCGCGGTCAGTTTCGGCCTGAAAAATTTGGGTTCTCCCCTTATTTTAAAGGAAGCCAAAGAAGCGGCGAGCCACTGTTAATGGCTATTAGGCACTCAGCCTCTTTAATAAGAAAAGGGAGCCAAATTTAAGCCGCTAACTTAAAATTTTAACGGTTAAACTCCGTTATTTTCTTTTTTCTATTTTAGTTTAATTAAAAACAAAACATTTTCAATGTTTAAATAAATAAATATATTTTTATGGGATACATTTTCAAGACTCAGTCTTCCCCTACAACTTCAACGTAGTGCTCTTTTATATAAGCTATAAAAATATAAACTAAGCTAAAAATAAAACCAATACACCCATAAAGAAACTAAATATGAAGAATTTCATTCTTACGGAATTTAATACATCTGCCTTGGAAGAAATAAACTTAGATTTGTCAATAAATCCTTGCCCCCCTAAAAATTCCACTCAACCTTGGTCCGCAAGATTTAAAATTTTTACGCCGTACTTAATAATAGGAGTCAGAGCAAAAGTAGAAATAAAAGGAAGCAGTCACATAGAACCTAAAAAATAGTCTAAACCTGAGGTAGAGCTAATTTTCTTTATGACCTTAAAGTCTACTAAGAAAAAATAAATAAAGAAAAAACTAAAAATTATAGTAACGACCAATAATTTAAGCCACAGGGGTAGAAAAATAAAATTCATAGGAAATAAATAAACTCTAAGCCACCCGCCAGCCAAAACTGACATAAAAATTAAAAATGTTATCGGAATTAGTATATTAATTCTCTCAGCTAAACTTAAAAGATACCGGTTACCCATGTTATTAAAGAAAGAAAAATACAAAAGGCGAACGGAGTACGTTAATGTAAACAATGTAGATAAAACTATTAAGCATCCCATAATTAAATTTATTTTCCCTTGAAAAAAAAATTCAATAATTATATCCCTAGAAAAAAATCCTGATAAAAACGGAAACCCACAAAGAGCTATTGAAGAAATAATGAAGTACAAAGATGTAACTGGGCAAGAAATCATTAGCCCTCCTATCGCTCGAATATCCTGAGTGTCCCCTATAGAATGAATAAACACCCCAGCACATAGAAATAATAGGGATTTAAATATAGCATGAGTTAAAAGATGGAAAAAGGCATACTCGTAGAAGCCCACCCCAAAGATGTTATTATTAACCCGAGCTGACTTAGTGTTGATAAGGCAATAATTTTTTTTAAATCTATCTCAAAATTAGCCCCTAAACCTGATATAAATATAGTCAACATACCAATAAATAATAAAAAATTATTAATACCTAAAGTGTAATTAAACCGAATTAATAGATACACCCCAGCTGTGACTAAAGTAGATGAATGCACAAGAGCCGAAACTGGGGTGGGGGCTGCTATAGCCGCAGGTAGCCAAGCAGAAAAGGGTATTTGAGCTCTTTTTGTTATAGCTGCTAAAATTACTAGAATAACTATAAAAGAAACTACTTCGTACGAATATACAAACTGCGAATAAAAAAAATTCCATCTACCAAAATTCAGTAGCCATGAAATGCATAAAAGAATAGCTACGTCACCCACACGGTTAGAGAGAACTGTAATTATACCCGCATTTGCTCTTTTTACATTTTGGTAATAAATTACTAAACAATACGACACAAGACCGAGTCCGTCCCACCCCAATAAGATTCTAATTATGTTAGGGCTTAAAATTATAAAGACCATACTCAAGACAAAGAAATATACTAAAAAAATAAACCGAGTTAAAAACTTGTCCCCCTCTATATATATGATTCTATAGAAAAGTACCATAGAAGAAATAAATATTACGAGCCCTGTGAATCTCAAACTTATTCAATCAAAAATAAGAGTTATAATAATAGAAGTTGATCTAAAAGAAAATATTTCTCATTCAACAAATATAGTTTCAGCAGAAAGAAAATATAAAAGACCAAACCGCATACTGATTAAGCTAGCCACTAATAATAAAACCCCTAGATAAAAAGGTAAAACCAAATAAAATATTACTTAAAGGGCTCCCCCATCTATAGAATCACAAACTAAAATTTTTCTTAAACTATTTAAATGAAATTATTTAGTAAAATGTAAAAATAAAATTAGACCCTAAAACTAAAAAATTTACTGGGACAATGTGAAGTCTAATAGTGTGAATCTCACGAACATTAGAATGAACAAACCCATATAGTGAATTATAAGAAGACCCGTGTTGTGAAAACGAAAATATAAATAATGTAAAAACCGCCCCTAAAAAGGAGCCTAGGGGAAAGAATAAAAGTATAATATAATCGTAACTCATAATTCTAGCTATCAAAAAAATCTCTGATAATAAATTAATAGTCGGAGGGGCAGCAATATTCGACGCACAGAGAAAAAATATTAGTAAAGAAAAAATAGGAAAACTTAAAATAAGCCCCTTATTAATAAAAAAACTTCGGCTCCCAGTTCGTTCATAATATAAGTTAACCATACAAAATAAACCTGAAGAGGAAACTCCATGAGCTACTATCATCACTAAGGCCCCCATAAATCCCCATGAATAGAGAGTTATTAGCCCCCCAATCACCATAGCTATATGGGCTACTGAAGAGTACGCTACTAAAGCTTTAAAATCATTCAAACGACAACACAAGATCCCTGTAAACATTATTCTAGCTAATCTTAGCCCTATAAAGTAAGGGCTAAACTTTATAACTGAAACCCCTGTGATGCTAAGAACTCGTATAAGACCGTAGCCCCCTAACTTTAATAAAACCCCAGCTAAAATTATCGAGCCTGCCACGGGGGCCTCAACATGAGCTTTAGGGAGTCACAAATGTGTAAAATACATAGGGAGTTTAACTAAAAAGGCTATCGAACCCATAAAAGCAGTAATAACAAAGAAATTAAAACCTGAAAATGAATAAAAAAGTAATTCCCTATAAAATAAAGAAACACCACCTCCAATTATATATAAGTACATAATTAATAAAAGTAAAGGTAACGACGCTGTGAGCGTATAAAATAAAAAATACATTCCTGCTTGAACACGCTCAGGTTGGTAGCCTGAACCCATAATAATTAAAAGTGTCGGGATTAAAGAAACCTCAAAAAAAAAATAATAAAATAATAAATTACCCGAAAAAAAAGTCAATAGTAAAATAAAAAGTAATAAAAAAACAAAACTATAAAAATAAAAAGTATACTCCTTGAAACGAAAAATTTTATAGCTAGAAAAAATTATTAAAATTCTAACCCAAATTCTGTACCAATAATATTTGCCATTAGTAAACACGATCGTTCCCATTTCGAAATGTCTCGATTGGTATATTATTCTGAAATCAGGTTGAACGTAAAAATAAAGAGGTATTTAAATATTCAGCTACTTTTTGTAATGTAAAGTCTAGGAATATTTGGATTTTTCCAGTGTTTTCCAAATTTATTTGGTTCGGCTGAGCTAAATAACTCTGAGTTGAGTGAGTCTTTTATTTATAGCATGTTTGCACAGCGTCTAAAAATGTATCCGAATCCATCGTGCAAATATTCTACGTCCTAATAATAGTTTTAACCTGTACCAAGTGCTTGGTGAAATTGTTTAAACGGTTTAAACATATTTCTACTCTTCATACGAAGATATTTCCATATCTTCGTATATAAATGGTTTCAAATTTTTACAAAACGGGACAGTCGCAAAACACAGATTGCAAGGAGATTCAACATACTCTCAGAATGTCCAAGTTTTTATCGTTACTAACCTTAGGACTTATCTGTCTTATCAGTTTTATCAGGGCGGCAAACCGACCCCAGAGTAACTTGCAGACTCAATCTGATCCACTAGAAGCACAAGACGAAAGCATGCGATTCTTTTGTAAGAAAATTTTGTATTTAGGAAGCTTATTAAAATGTTGATCTAGTTGCGGGTCCACATTAAAATATTGGTTGTATATAATTTTTGGAACGAATTGCAGAGATTGCAAATTCAAGTTTTGCATTCTAAAAATTATTTTAACTAATTATAAAGTAAACTCTTTAGAGTTTTAGCAGTAATAAATCGTCTCCGTTTGGAAATAATATGTGTCTCCACCGAGTTAGGTAATCTTTTCAACCACTAGATAACGTCTACAAAACTCAAATTCATTATTTCAAGGTAACAATTTTGAATTTGGCAGGCATTTTTATTATCATTTGGCCTAAAGTTTCGAGCTTGGTTGAAACACAGTATTTCCGTATGGTGATTATTATTATGTACTACGATATTTTGAATGCAGTTTTTAAGACTGCATGCATGTATTCTGTATGTACATGAATGGTAACATAAATATATTACGAACATTTTCGTTTACTTATGCTCGCCTGACCCCATGTAACTTTTAAAAATTCACCCACTAATCATGTAATTTCTAAAATGTATGATTTATTTAATTTAGGGTCTTTATTCAGCGTGTTCGGTCGTCCAACCCGTCACGGTGGCACACGTCTATGTCAAATGTCTGGGACGGCTTGCAATACTGGTTGCCAAATTGGTGGTAGTACTGGAGGAACTTGCACGGTGGCGGGCGGTTGCACATTTTGTATGTGCAATTAAACAATTTTCCTCAGAACTATGAGAAATAGAGGTATTTTGAGTAAATGCCAATTAAGTTTGTAATTTATTGGTTTTGATAATTTGATAATACAATAATTCCATGGTTTGTACATAATTTTTTTTATTCGCCTACACCGGTCAACATCAGGGTTGCAGAAATCTCATCTCACCTTCACAAATCTCATCTCAGTGAGAAATAGTGAGATTACTGAGAAATAATGAGATAAATGAGAAATATGAGAAATAGTGAGAGTTATGGTCGCCATCTGGCGGATAACGCAATGCACTACTAATAGTACTTTACTATTACCCCTAGATAGCGCCACAAATCTCACTATTTCTCATTTATCTCACTCAGGCCCAATCGAGATGACTGATATATATCATTAAATCTCATTAAATCTCACTTGGTGATCTATGTATATAACTTGCAACCCTGGCCCACATACATTCATGTGAGCATACATATATATATGCCAATATGTATAGTAGTATAATTATATGACCTTTACTTGCAAGGCTCGATTGTCGAATACACAATAAAGTATCTATCTACCTATCTATTTATCTCATTAGTATATGTCCTTTAATATTTATGATTGCGTAACATATACATATTTTCTCTACGCGCGAAAATATTTCTTACATTCTACACTCTAAATAAATTTTACTCAACCTTGAGTAAATTTTACTCAACCTTGAGTAAATTTTACTCAAGGTTGAGTAAAATTTGAGATGACACAACAGTTGAGTAAAATTTATCCAACTTGGAGTAAAATTTATACAACGTTGAGTATTAATTGTACAACGTTGGACAAATTTTACCCAACTGTTGTGTCATCTCAAATTTTACTGCACTTTT